>NW_024347791.1:24300835-24329086 GCF_902729225.1 Pteropus medius
TAAGTAAATTTGATGTGTGTTACAAATTAATTAATTTTTCTTTATTGAAATGAAAAAGATAACTAAACGTAAAAAGAAAAAAGATCATTTTCTTTTAACTCTGAATCTGATGGCACTTTTCTCTCTTCCTGTCATTCTGTCTTTGTCATTATCATGCATTGTGAAAACACTACTTCTGGTGAAGTTAAGTGGGTGAAATCTTTAATATGAAAGGAATTATATAGTACACCAATTCAGCAAAATTTGAAGGCGTTAACACTCAGTGTTTCTCTAGTACCTGATAAAAAGTGTGTGAAAGTCTTACAGATGGAGACACATTAGGATTTTACTTCTTGCTAAAATTTTCAGTAAGCCAGATTGGAAATTTGGTTCTAAAAGCATTAGTTTTCAACAGAGTTCCAGACTGCATTTGAGTGTATTATAATTGCATTTGCTTTTTAAAAAACTTAAATAATTGAATGGTGGTGTGATATAGTTAAATTAACTCACCTGTTACTTTTTCTGTCCTACAACAAAGAAGCACAACAATAATATAATCTATATACAAATAGATATATCAATTGGCACAACAAAATGTCATAAACTTTGCTTTAGGAAAGGCAGACAGAGAAGTGAACAAAAAAGGCTTTTTTTTTCCCCCCAGAAGTAATATAGATTTAAAAATTTTTAAAGTAGAAATTTTCTGTGATTTGAGATACATCATAAGAGGAGATTTTTAAGAACAAGGGAAAAGTACATTGGAGTTTAAGCCATTTCTTATTCTTATTTATACCCCAGGCGACTAGTAAAATGTTTGGTACATGAGTGTTTAATAACCGTTGAAATGATTGACCAGTTGATTAAACAATTGAAATTTCACTGTGTGCTAAGTATGGTTTTATATCTTAAGATAATTATTAAACAGAAAGAATATCCACCATTGTCAACAAGTTTATAATGTTAAAGTATTTTAATTTTCTGAAAAATAAAAGCAGTGGATTTAGAATCAGACAGATCTTCTTTTAAGTCTCAGTTGTCACTTACCAGCTGTGTTGTTTAGCAAATTCTAATCTTCTATTAGGCTCAGTTTCTACACATATAAAATGAAGAAAATAGTATCTATATTATAATTTGGCAAAGGATTAAAAGAAATATTTTTTTGTGGACTGTTGTCCTACACAAGGCAGTCTCATATCAGAGGTCTTAAAATTAAAAAAGATTCATTCTTTAAAATTTGAGAACTTCAATATTGTCAATCGCATTGTATCTCATAGTTCCTGCATGGTAATACTGGGAAAATAAGACATCTAGGGTTTTAAAATTAAAAGTTCAAATGTCCCTCACACCTATACCTCCATTTATTGTTAAAGATTGATGATGACTTTTGGAGACAAGCTGCCAGAGTTAGGGTTGGTACCCTGAAAGTTTTTAATGAAAAGGTATCTTTCAAATTTAAAAATGCCAACTGAAATACAGTTTTCATAGTAGAACAGAAGGTGAAGAACATGCAAAAATGTATAACAAAAATGTATAACAAAACTATATATGTTAGAGACTATGTTATGTATCATGGCATTTTCGTGGAATTTCTAGAAAAGGAAAATATGTAGAGATAGAGTAGGTCAGTATTTGCCTGGATCTGAGATTGGGAGTGGAGAACTGCAAAGGCGCACAAGGGAACTTTCTGAGGTGAAGAAAGTATTCTAAAACTGGAGAGAGGTGACAGTAGCACAATTGTTAAAATTTACTAAAAAAAATATCAAAACTATACAAAAATTGGGGGAATTTTCTGGTATGTAAATTATATCTCAACGATATGATATAAAAACTAGTTATGGTACAGAATTACATTTGCATTTGGAGAATATCAATATCTTTACATCATTGATTTAAATGTGCCAATTTTTGACTACATTCTAAGAAACCACACCCTTGAAAACAAAATCTATCATTATTGTTTCTGTATCTTCCTCTCATACTTTCAGGACCAACAAATGGACTCCTCCACCAGAATATGAACATCTTGTTCATCTCTGTATCTTTAATGTATCACATACAGTACCTGGCATCCATAGATATTCAATAATATTTCTCTTGCACAAATATTATACATCATGAAGAGTAAATATAAGTACTAGAAAGAGTAAATAAATATCAATATTTCTGATTCACTAGTCAATATGCTTTCACCAAGACTATCTAAATATTTCATTGCTATAATTTGAAATTATTTGGAAACATAGCTGGCACTTCATTTAGGTATAAATGATACTAGTGACAATTTCCATGAGTAAACAAAAATACTAAGACTACGTCTGCAAGAAGGTTTATATTAACTTAGACTTTTTTACTACTCATGGATTTTTCAATAAATTTTATATTTGCATCAACAACAAAAGGGGGGTCTTTTAAAAAGGAAAAATCAACAATATATAATGTAAATGATTTAATAATTTTGCATCATTTATATATTTCCCAATGTTTGTGAGAGTTTCAAAGATAGGTCACTGTACTTCCTATCTATTTAGTGTTATTATATCTACTTAAAACTGATTAAAAATTAAGTTTTGTTAAATACTTATATATACGTATGACTAAATTAAGATGAAGATCTCTAAAGTAAAAAGAATTAGTAGAATATCAGTATAAATCTATCAACATCTGGGTTTTTAACTTATGAAGCATGTGGACTTTTTACATAGATTCCTTTAGAATATTTCTTTAGAATATTTCTTCAGAATATTTCTTTAGACTATTTCTCAGGAAAATCTAAGAGAGTTGAATCTGAATTATATTATTTATAACAAAGAATATAGAAAGATAACACATATACTTTAGGCCATCCAGATTATATTCAAAATAGGAAACTGAATGGAAAAGTGAAATACATTTAGAAATTGCAGATAATCTTTATACTATTGAAAACATGCAAATGGATATATTATAAGCTCTGCCTATCATATCGTTGACACCCAGTAAATATTAATAGAAATAAAGGGGAAAAGAAGGAAGCAAAGGATAGAGGAAAAATATAAGAAAGAAGAAGAAGGAGGAGGAGGAGGAGGAGGGAGAGGGAAAAAGGGAAGGAGAGGGTGAAGGAGAAGGAGAAGAGAAAAAATATAGACTTTTCCATGTGTTTTTTAGAAAACAGTGGACCCCCCAGTAAAGCTGTGTACGGCCAACTTCATGACAAAAACATGCAGTTAGCTGTATAATTAAGTGATGCAAAGATCCCCTAAAGGCAAATGTTGGGGCTGAAACAGATGTCCTCAATCATGAGAGTTCATACAAAAACATGCTCCATATGGTTTAGGACAAAAGATGTATGGCTCAACTAGTCCACGAACAAGAGGAGTATGCAGTGAACAGTCGAGGAAATGATACAAGATCAGCACTATGTTCATAATAGTGTTGGTGGTATAATAGCTAATGAGAATATACTAATTAATAGTGGTTCATCTGTAGGCACAGGACTGAGCTTTTAATTTTAAGTAGTATTTTATAGTTTTGTAAGGCTCAGTTGCTACATATGTTTGAAACTATAATTAAGAGAAGCCTTTATCAAACCTCGTCTTTTGATACATAGGCCCTTGACTTAGGGTAGGATAAATTGTTAAAATTAGTTTCAGAACTAAAGGAAGAAATTGTATCCAGCCCTCTTGGAAATTGTCTGTCCGGTGCACACATCTAAGTAGCAAGTCAGTGTGCTCTAGCTCTTACAAGATCAACTTCGAGATCTGCATCTAACATTTTAATCTAATGCTTCCTGAAATAAGCAGTCACTGTTAGGAAACCAATAAATTTGCCTCTTGCCCACAATTTAATAAGGACATTTCCATCACGAGTAAACAAATACAATCATAAAGCTACACAAGACTAAAAGCCTGCATAAAGGCCAGATTTTCTTCTCTAACAACCACATTGAATCAAATAGCTTGGAAAACTTTTCCATGCACTTACTCTATAGGATTAAATAGTTCCTTTAATCAAAATACAAATTTGCTGAATGAATCAGATTGTCTCAGAGCCTTACGTATTTTCTTTTAATTATAAAAAGATGTTGGAAACATTTTTAATCATTTCAGACTAAATGTAATAATTTATGTGTCCTACATGGCAAGAAACTATATGGAGTACCCATTTACCACACTTAATATCTACTACTAAATGTATGTAGTAACACTGTAAACTAAGAATATATGGCTTATAATTTAAAACCAGGAAACGGAAATTAAGTTTTGTATTATTTAATTCGAGACTGAAAAATAGCTTCCATAGAAAGTCAAAATATTCTATTTCACTGAAGGAAACTTTCTACCTTATATAGCTTTTATTATACATATTTCATATGTCAAAAACAAAAGTCATTTTACTAATAAAGAGAAATAAGAGAAGGCTTGTTCTGTGTTTTGAAAATAATTATTAATCACTTTAATGTAAATTATTATTATTAGGGTTGGCCAAATGTCTAAAAATGGCTCCCAAATGACTTCCAAAGATTTACTTTTTGAGCTCACTTCCTTCAGAATTCAATTTTGATGAACATAAATCCTAAGACCTGGCTTTTCACTGCACCAAGATAAGCAAATAGGGGAAGGAAAAGTACTACTCAAGTAGGTAAACTAAGGAAAAACACTTTACTTATAATGTTTCATTTTACTTTTCTAACTCTAATTATTATAATATTTTTTGTATACATGGCAAAGAAATTAAGTCTCTAGAAGTTAGCAAATGCTGAGTTCAACTAATAAAAACAGCTAAGGGTCTTGACCTCAGGTTTGTTTGACTCTAACTCCTGATTTTTCCATGACAGTACTTTTTAACAAGCATAACAGAAAATATTCACAGTGACGTATACTATCCAATGATATTTATATTTATTCACTTATCCATTCAAAATAGTCACTTTAAAAAACCCTTTACTGTTCAAAACACTGGAGATTACAAATATAAACTGTTCTTGCTAATCCTCCACAAGTATATAGTGTAATGGCTAAGGATGCCCTTTAGACTGCTTTAGAATGTAGATGTTAAGAAAAATGCACTTCATTTAACAAATGTGGGTTTATTTAATAATACATATATTGTGGAAAGGGCAAATTATCTTAGCATCTGAACTCTTGCAGGAGTCAAAAGAACTAAAACGTTTTCAGGCTTCAACGTTACCTTCAACATCCATTATCACTATATTCTTTACCTCTCGATTTCACTAACATATCTAATCAAGCCTGGCAGAGGGTAGGTACCTATCTCTAGCCAAGCAAATAAACAAAAAATGCAGTATTTGTTGTCATTGCATAAATGGATGAATGTTTTGGCTTATTTTAGTACTGATAAGTAACTCACTTATTTGGTGTTTTTGCTTTTGTTGCCTCAGTTTATTGACCTACAACCAAATAAACAAATCAGGGATGTGAGCTTATATTACAACAGTGGTTTTTACAAATTTTAAAGACATTGATACCTTTATTAATATCTAAAGGTATAAAAATTACAAAAAACAAATGAAGCTTTTTTTGAAAAAGAGAAATACAAACAGAATTTCTCCTACATGCCAAATAATCCAGATTATAAGAGGATCCTGAATTGCTTTCAGTTAATTCCTTAAACTCTGGACAGGCCAGTTCAAAAAAATTTAATCAGTAGCACAAGCAATAAATCTATCTTTAATATTAATTCCTATAGAAAATATGACCATTTCAAAGAATATTTTAACTGATATACATATATGTATACACAAATATATATGCATTCTTTCTGACTTAAAAATCAATACATATAGCAATGCTATATTATTTTACTTTTTCATATATAGCACTATAATTTTCAAATAAAATAAATTTATAATCCTGAATATTAACTGCATTTACAGATTGTTAAAAAATGAAGAAACTAAAAAAAAAAAAAAAACTACACTAATTCTCATTTAGTATAGGTAAAAAACGGACTCATTTGTTCTCTTAAACATTATCAGAAATTATATGTATGGTCAGAGTTACATATATGTATTATAATACTTTGAGTAACCACTAAAAAAAATATAAAGTGTTATATTAACAAAACAATAAAAATAAGCCAAAAGGGAATTCTAGAAAAGATAAAAATTAAGTTACTCACAAGAAAGCAGGAAAAGAGGAGTAGAAAGAACAGAGGAAAAACAAAAACAAATAAATTGACAGACCTAAGCTGCAGTGTAATTACTTTATAAGTAAATTATTTAAATACATTAATTAAAAGACAGGATAGCAGAGTGAATGTAATATTAAGACCTAATTATGTAGAGCCTACAAAAAACTCATTTTAAATATAGGGACACAGGTATTGTTAATAATAAAATGATGGAAGAAAATATATTATGCAGACATTAATTTTATATAGCAGGAATAGCTATATTTATATCATACAAAATAGACTTTAGAGCAAAGAAAATTAATAGGGACAAAGAAAAGTATTACAGAATAATGAAAATATTAATCTACCAAGAAGATATAGCGATCCTAAATTTGCGTGCACCAAACAAAAAAAGAACTTCTCAATGCATAGAGCAAAAAATGGATAGAGCTGAAAGAAAAAAAGAAGCAAATTCACATTTATAATTGAAGATTTAAAAACCCCACTCTCAGTAGTATATAGAAATGATAGACAAAAAGTGAGCAATGATATGAATAACTGAAAAATACTATCAAATGAGATCTAATAGACATTGATAAAAATACTCCACTCAATGACAGCATAACATACATATTATTTAAGTGTCCATTCACCAAAGTAGGCCATACCTTGAGTCATAAAACAAACCTCAACAAATTTAAAAGAATAGAAATCATATGGCATATGTTCTTTAATCATTATGGAATCAAACTAGAAAGAAATGACAGAAAGGCAACAGGAAAATCTGTAAACATTTGAAAATTAAACAACACACTTTTAAATATTCTATGGTTAAAAGAATGTCTCAAAAATAATAAAATATACATAGCTCTAAATAAAAATTAAAATAAAACGTCATTATTAATGAGACATGTTTAAAGTAGCACTAATCTAAGGTCCTACCTCAAGAAACTAGAAAAATAAGAGAAACAAAACAAATAGAGAAAAGAAATAATAAAGATAAGAGTAAATATGAATGAAAATCAAGGAGGAAATCAGAGAAAATCAATAAAACACGAAGATGGTTCTTCCGCAAAAGAAACAATAAACATGTCAAACTTCCAGAAAGTATAGAAATTGAAAATAGTTAAGATGTAAATAATAAATATTAATAATGAAACAAGTGATATTACTTCAGACCCCATAGTTGTTAGAAATACGAGTATATACTACAAACTACTTTATACTCATAAATTTGACCACATATTAAAATTGATACATTTCTCAAAGACTAAAATTATTAAAACTCAACCAAAATGAAATATATAAACTGAATAGTCCTACAACCATAAAATAAATTGAATTTATAACTTTAATTCTCATTAGAAATAAATCTTCGGTCCTAGATAATTTCACTGGAAAATTCTATAAACAATTAAAAAAGAATGAATATAATTTTATACAATCTCTTCTAGAAAATAAAGGAGGAGGAAATGATCTTCAACTTATTTTATGAAACCTAATACTAAAAGCCCAATAAAAAAGTAAAAAAAAAGTACAGAAGCAAAAAAAAAAAAAGAAAGAAAACTGCATCTACATATCTCCATTGTACTTTGATGCAAAAATTCTTAAGGAAACCTCAGTAGGTAGAAAGTATTAAATACTTACACACCATGAGCAAGGAAGATTTGTTTCAGGTTGCAAGACTGGTTCAATATTCAAAAATCAATCAGTGTAATCATTATATATATATGTTAAAGAAGAAAACCACATGCTCATAGTAATTGAGACAGGAAAAACATTTGAAAAATTCTAACACCCATTTATGAAAAAACTCAGAAAACAGAGTAGTGAAGTTTCTCAACTTGATAAAAACACACACACACACACAAACTTTCAACTAACATCATACTTAAAGATGAAAGTGAATATTTTCTCTCTAAGACTGGAAACAAGGCAAGAATCTTGCTCACCACTCTTATTCAATATAGTACTAAAAGTTATAGCCAGAGCAATAAAGCAAGAAAAAGAAATTTAAAATATACAGATTGGAAATGAAGATATAAAATTGTCACAATTTTTAGAGGACATGATTGTATACATAGAGAAATTTCAAAGAATCTACAAAAATAAAAGTTTAGAACTAGTGAGTTCAACAAAGTAGTGGGATATAAAATCAAAACCAAAAGTATAATTATTTCTGTGGAAACTGCAATGAACATGTGGAACCTGGAATCAAAACCACAATATCATTTATAGTTGTGTCAAAGAAAATCAAGTACTTATGTAGAAGTTAAATAAAGCCTATTCAAGATCTCAATAATAAAAATTACAAAATACTGAGGAAAGACATCAATGAAACTTAAATAAACAGAAAGATATACCCTGCTCATGAAATGAAAAACCTAACATAGTAAAGGTATCAATTCCACAAATATTATAGTTTTAGTAAAAAGCCTATCAAATTTCATCATATTTTATATACTTATACAAATTGCAATATTTACTAAAGAAGTATTGTTTAATTATTTTATATACTTGAAGATACCAATACTTTCGATTTTCCTACAGTAATTCTTAATGAAGAAAGGACAGTGTGTGAAGGACTTGGTCTCTGCTCTCCAGTATAATAAAACTAATGTCTCCTTCTGAGACAAATGTTAGGTAGGTTTGCTTTCAGTTCATCATAAAAGACTAAGGTTGTTTAAACATGTGTTTTCTTTTCTTCAGCACAATCTACTCTGCATACAAGCATAACCTGGTCTCTTTTCATCACTCTGTGGAAATTGGGACTTGGGGAGCTAGCACATGAAAATGATGACACTCTGGCTACCGCTATCACTTTGAGTGCCAAACCATCCATTGTGTCTGACCTAGAAGCCTCTTGTCTTCCACAAATGTCCACGAAAGTGGGACAGATTAACTTATTGGCTTTTAAATAGGGTAAATTCTCAGATGCGCCACAATTCTTGATAGTTAGCTCTTTCACCACCCTTTCCCCTGGTATGCTTGTACTTGGAACTAGCCATTACGTTGTGAGAAAGCCCAGGACATAAAAACAGGTCATGTGTGAGTATTGTAGCCAATAGCCTGGTTATGTCCCCAAATTACAGCAACATTGATAACTAGACATGTGAATAAATAAGCCTTCAGATGATTGCAACTCCCAGACTTTGATTTGTCCCTCTGAAATTCAGAAAACATGGAGCAGAGTAAAGCTCTCTGCACTATGCTGTGTCTGAATCTCTTACCCACAGAAAACATGAGAGATACTTGAATTTAATTGATCTAGTGTTTTAAGCCACTAAGTGATATTACAAAACCATAGTAACAGAAACATTCATTAAAATGAGAAATAAACAAAAATTTAATATTTCTTAATTTATTTTATGTATATGTTGGTTAAAAGGAAAGGATTTCTCAAAAAAAAAGTCCTATTCTTGACTTTGACATTCGTTAATTCTTTAAATGTTAGTAAGTAATATATCACATATGTATTCTCTTCCTTCGCAACAGGAAAAGATATAATAGGATTCTTTTATTACATGTAATGTTATTGCATTAAAAGTATTTTTCAGTTGAGTCTTATTAAGAAGATGGAGAATAGGTAAACGCTCTGCTTATCTGACAACCACATCAAAATTACAGCTAAACTACAGAATAACCATCATTGGGAATCTGCTGAAGTCTAGCTGAACAGAATCCTTACAACTAAGAAGAAACATAGAGAATATATCAAAACTGACAGGAGGTGGGGAGATGCAGAATGGGCTTGTTCCATACCCACTTTTGGTGGTTAATAATTGGGAGAGATATCTTAGCTGCTAAGTCCTTCCAGTGAAGCAAGGGGTCCCAGCCCCACATCAGGCTCCCCAGTCCAGAGTCACTGCCGGGAAGAAAAGTCCCCACAAGTTTTGGCTGTGAAAACCAGCTGAGATTGTGACTGAGTGAGACAGAGGGCTGCTGGAGTTACAGACGTTCCTCTCAAAGGGCCTGTGTGTGGACTAGATTCACTTGCTCTGAGCTCGTTTTGAGGCAGTAGTTCAAAGGGTGCCAGGAACATACAGGGAGGAAATACATTTTCTGGCTTTGGGGCAAGGGCTGGAGGGGCAGCTTTCTCCCAGACAGAAGTGCTGGCAGAATTCATTATTCCTTTATTGAGCTTTCTCTCTTTCCAATGTGGAGACACAGGCAGCTGCCATATCTGAGTCTCCATCACTCTGCCCTGATGATTATTCCCTGAGACCCTGCTCCACCCAACTTTTAGGCCCACTCAAGCTGCTTCCAGTGACTTTTTCATACAAAAAGTCTTGGCTCAAACTGCAGACTTTCCTAATATCTCTCAAAAGTTCATAAAACCTAAACACTAAGCATCTAGCCTTGGTGTGCCCTGTACCTCTTGCGAGGCAGCCCCATGCCCACCACTAGTGTCAGCTAGCCTTGGTTTTCAGCTTAGCCTCTCTCAGGCACCTCCAAGCCCAGTGCAGGTGGAAGACATCTGAAAATTGCTCTGTGGCTTGTGCCAGATGACCTCAGGCAGGGAAAAACTGCAAATGAACTTGGCCTGTGGTGGAGCCCCTCCCAGGTGGCCCCAGGGACCAGTACACCAAGGCCAGCTTTGTACCAGCTGAAGCACCACTGGGGCTGCATACAAAGAGGACACACCCAAAGGGCAGACTGAGTAGGCAGCGTAGACCTGCTAAAGTGAATCCTACTCTGTAGTATCAGCCCCTTCACAATAGCTTCTCCAGTGTAGTCACTCACCAGTCTTTACAGCCAATCAGCCTATGAGTCAGCCCCTCCCACTGACATGCAAACAGCAACCAAAGCTCAGCTACAACAGGAAGACACACCACACACAACATATACAAGGGACACACCTGAAGAACCCAGCTTAGGTGACCAGGGAGACTGTACCACTGGATCCCATAGGTCACCTACTATGTAAGACCACTCTACTAAGACCAGGAGACATAGCAACTCTGCCTAATACAAAGAAATAAACACAAGGAGCAAGCCAAAATGAGAAGCCCAAAAAAATGTATTCCAAATAAAAGAATAAAACAAAGCTCCAGAAAAAGAAAAAAAAAAATTGAGACAAGCAATCTACTAGATGCAGAGTTCAAGACACTGGTTATAAAGATGTTCAACAACCTCAGCAAGAACTTCAACAATATAGAAAACATGAAAACAGAGATAGAAAACAACAACAAAAAAACCAGTCAAAAATGAAAAATACAATAACTGAATGAAGAATACATTAGAGGAATAAATAGCAGATTAGATGAAGCAGAGAATCAAATCAATGATTTAGAAGATAAGGTAGCAGAAAACATCTAATCAGAACAGCAACAAGAAAAATAATTTAAAAAACGAGGATAGTTTAAAGTACCTCTGGGACAATATCAAGCATATCAACATTCACATCATATGCGGTACAGAAAGAGAAGAGAGAGAGCAAGGAATTGAAAACCTATTTGAGGAAACAATGACAGACAACTTCCCTAACCTGGTGTAGAAAATAGACATGCAAGCCCAGGAAGCTCAGAGTTCCAAACAAGATGAGCACAAAGAGGCCCACACCAAGACACATCATAATTAAAATGCCAAAGTTTAAAAACGAAGAGAGAACCTTAAAAGCAGTTGGAGAAAAGCAGTCAGTTATGTCAAGGGAGCTCCCATAAGACTGGCAGCTGATTTCTCAACAGAAACTCTGCAGGCTAGGAAGAATTGGCATACACTATTCAAAGTGATGAAAAGCAGGGACTTTCAATGGAGACTACTCTACCTAGCAAAGCTATTATTTAAAATTGAAGGACAGGTAAAGAGCTTCCCAGACAAGAAAAAACTTAAGAAGTTCATCACTAACAAACCAGTATTACAAGAAATGTTAGAGAGACTTCTTTAAGAAGAAGAAAATGAAAAAATGATAAAAAATATAAATAATAAAATGGCAATAACTACATACAATCAGTTTAAATGTAAATGATTAAAACACAGGGTAACTGAATCGATATGAAAACAATACCCTTCCAAGAGTCTCACATCAGATCAAAAGACACAGAGACTGAAAGTAAAAGAATGAAAAGAGATATTTCATGAAAACAGAAAAAAAAATCTGGGGTAGCAATACTTGTACCAGACAAAATGGACTTTAAAACAAAGGCTATAACAGGAGACAAAGAAGCACCCAGTAATCCCACTTCTGAGTATTTATCTGATCAAACCCAAAACACTGCTTCGAAGAGATACATGAATCCTTATGTTTATAACAGCATTTACAGTAGTGAAGATGTGGAAGAAAACTGGGTTTCCATCATTGAATGAACAGATAAAGAAGAGCTGGTACATGTATACAATGGAATATAACTCAGCCACAAAAACAATTAAATTTTGCCATCTGCAACAGCAAGGATGGACCTAGAAGGTATTGTACTGAGTAGAGTAAGTCAGACAGTGAAAGACAAATACCATATGATTTCACTTACATGTTGAATCTAAAGTACATTTTTAGAGTTGCTAGATGGAAGGGAATTTGTGGTTGTGGGTGAAGAAGGGGAAAGGAATAAGAAGTACATATTAGTAGTCATGGGGATATAAAGTACAGCCTAAGGAATATAGTTGATAATATTGTGATAACTATGTATGGTGTCAGATGAGTACTAGATTTATAGGGGTGATCATTTCATAAGTTATATAAATGTCTAATCACTATGCTGTGCACGTGAACCTAATATAATATTATATGCTAACTGTAATTGAAAATAAATGAAATAATAAAAAGTAATAAATAAAAAAGATGAAAAAATAGTGTCATTCAACAATTATGAGTTTATTCTATGGGCCAGGCCATGAACCAGGTTATGTGTTAGATTACACTTGCCTCTACAAAAATCAGGCTCTCTCTCTCTCTCTCTCTATCTCTTTCACGAGTGTTTGAGAGAAACATTGAACTGAGTAGGACTCAATTATATTTTATTCACTGGATTCATGCCATCTTAGTTGAAAAAGGTAATATTAATTATTTATTTTCTAACAGTACATTTACAATTAATTCAGCAAATATTTATTGTGTGCCCATTTATCTATTTCGTTCCAGGCACTCTTTTAGGCATTTGATAAACGATGCACCACTATTAGGCTAAAATTTATAGCGATTTCATGCTAGAAACTTCCATGCCCAAATGATGCCTCAAACTGAACTGTAGTTAACTAAACAAAGAAAATATTCTTATTTGCAAAATGTCTTTGAAATTTTAAAATAAAACAATTTAATCTATTTAATTTTGTAAGCATATACTAACCATCCATGTATTGAAACAATTTGGTTATCCTAAGATATCATTGTAACATGATTTCAAAATTCTACAGAGTATGAATATACGTATATATATAAAATCTCTAGAATCAGAAACATGAAACAAATTCAGTATTAAGGAATCTGCATCCCAAGATAAATAATAATATTGTCAAATTGAGCATTCTCTGAAAGAGAGTATCCAAATGAATTTTGACCGAAGTCTTTTTTCCATTTTTGTATTGCTGAGTTGCTGATATGAAATATATATTTATTATATGAAGCATATCTATGGCAGTTAAATTCAGATAGTGTTATCTATAACAATTTGTATTGGCTTCCTCCCAAGGCTTTTGATTTGCCATGTAGGAGAATAAATGAGAACCATATGAAAGTCAATAAGTTCTTGATAGTACATGACATTTTGTGTTCTCTCATCCTTGATTTTAGCAAACATTCCAAGGTTTTGGCTTCCATCATTGAGGGTGATAGGCTTCAAAAATGTTAGGGCTTTTTTCTTGGCTTCGGAAAAGAATCCCAACTTAACATACTTCCATAAATCATTGGTGTGGAAATCTGTCAGAAAATAGGACAAAAGTACTACTTTTTCCTTGTGGTATTTGGTGTCTCCAAATTAGATTATTTGTTGAATGTTCAAGGGAGCATATTTGCTTGAAGAGTTCACCATATGTCAGACAAATCTCATGCTCTTGAAATAGAGTTCACAGAAATAAAATCAAGGGTAACTGCCTGTTCTTTCCTCTACCATGGTAATAAGAATTAAAGAATTCTGCAGAAATGTGAAGCAGTCACTGAGTAATATTAAGAGCACTGAAAAAGGCCAAAATGGAGACTACCCAAGTTCTTAAATCCAGAGTGCATTTCATAATTGCCTTTCAGATTTTATCCTCATTATTAATATTATATTGACAGGTCAATATAATCTAGTCAGCCAGAGAAAGGATCCTGGAGTTGATTTTGACTACAATTCTTCTACTTGCTAGCTCTATCATCTGGCATGATTATTAACCACTTTAAGCCTCAACCTATGAAATAGATAACATACTCCATTCACAGAGATTTGGGGGAAAATTAAATTAAATAATATATATTGAGTGCTGGGCAAAGAGTAAATGCTCACTTGATATTAGTTATTATTTGGAACAAGTAAATATTAGTTATTATTTGGAACAAGTAAATACATACATATATGCACATATACGTAACAGAAATTAGTTTTTAAATTGTTATTTGTTGTTATTATTACAGTTGTCACTATTGAAACTTCTAATTTAAGTGTAAAATTATCTTTCTTCAAAGAAGAAATTTGAGAGCCAACTTAACAAGGAAAATATGATTTAATTAAGACTATTTTCCATCAAATTGTAACTGGGTTTTCCCAGAGAATTTCAGGGTGAAGACTTCTGTAAACTTCCAAAATCTTCATTTTATTGTGTATTTAACTCTACCACTTATTTTCCTAAATTGGGTCTAGATCCCCTGGGTCAATAGAATGTGTGTCCCAGATGCCCCATAAGAAGGGTTGGTTTTAGTAGGCATGTTGATGTTATTTGTACATAGTAAGAGAGTATAAAGGATTAGAAAAGCTTTGGCATTTACCTTGTTAAATTTTTATAGCTATGCTCTGGTTCAAGGGTCTACTTAACCGACTTAACTACACTAAGAAAAATGGGAGCATTGAGACCAATGAAAGGAGTCCACAAAATTCTATGAAAATGAATCAGTTCTAGAAGAAATCAGTATATTTAATGATCCAAGATACACAACTAGAACATTAACTAGCTTTATTGACCTCAAGGAAATTTACACATTTCCCTATAAGGACAAAAAAAAACCACCAGGGACATTCTCCTTTATTATATTATAAAAAAATTGTTTTAATACATTAATTCAACATCAATTTTTTAAAATGTTTATTATATACCAAGCATTGCAATTGCTAAGGGGGCACAGTATTTAACAAGGCACAGTTTCTATTCAGCCATGACTAGGGATGTGACATAAAAAAGAGACAATTTCAATAGAAGATGATGTCTTACGCAAGATCAATCATAGGATTCTTTTGCTGCAAACACCAAAAGGACATCTAACCTTGTGCTGTGGAGGTAAAGAGACTTGAAGAATGAATAGAGATTGGTTAGGTGATTCTGGACAAAGGAACAGAAATGTCAAAGACTGAAGCACAAAAAGGAAAAAAGTCTGGCATACTCAGAGGACTACAAGTGATTCAGTGCACTGTGTACAGTGTATGTAGATAGTGGAGAGGCACGAGGATATGTAGAGGATCAGTATTTTATTCAAGGTAGATTTTGCACAAGAGAGCTAAATAGTATTCTGTTTTTTTAGAAATGGTAAGTTGGGAGCTGCACGCTAAGTTTAGCCCTTGAATGAATCTTCTTCATGATTAGATGGGTTACCATATTTAAAGCATATACAACTTTCTCACAAAAACTCAGATTAGGAATTCTCTTGAAAGTTCAGGAATTCCCATTGGACTCATGTTGCCTTGTCTCTGAGAATTTCTTTTGGAGGAACGAAGGGTGCTTTCATGAGTCACCACACTCTTCACCTACTTCACTTGTTTATATAACTTGCCAGACCCTTGGCATTTGTGTTTGCAATAGGAACTACAAAATTAAGTGTGCTCTAATATATCAGTGTGACTGATACTGGAGATATCAGGACTGGAGGCAGATGCATTATTTAGGACATTTCTTTGGTAATCTAGAGAAGTAATGAGAGACCAACAGCGGTTGTATTGGGAGACAGAGAACATAAATTAGCATTTCTAAAATGACGTTATGGCTTAGGCAATCAAAAATTAAACAGAGGGAAGAGGAGAGGATGATATTTTAATTGCCAGGTTGATCACCTTAAGAGTCATTGTCTCAGGTTAGGAGTAGACACTAAGAAGGAATTAGACTTGCAAAAAAAATTTGGTGGAAATGCCTAGGAAAGATTGGGACAGGTAGTAAAAGAAGGCACAAGGACTTTCAGACTGAAAGACATCTGACAAATATGAAAGGAGAACCCAAAGGAGAACCCAAATGAGAGCGGATTGGGTATGAAGCTCAGATTTCAGTGCATCTCTGAGAAAATGTCAGCCAAGAAGATTAGAACATGAGATTGAAGATCACTCATTACAGGATTCTGTCACTTGAGAATAAATGGTCCAGCTTTAGTAATCCCATCATGCTCCATGGCCTGGTGTAAACTATGCTGGCGATTTTGAAAGCACAGCAGCTTGAGGTTGTCAGTTAATTGCTCTCCTTCTAGTAAGTTCTCTCTTTACAGGAAATCTAAACAGTTCATGCCCATAGCAGACACAAGAGTCCATTGCTAGAAGTATTGGATTCAAGTAATGAGAGAAAAGAGTTAAAAACGGTTATCTGTAGAGAATAAGAAATGGGTGGAGTTAGCAAGAGACTGATGCTTCCTTAATAGCCTTTTAGAATTAGCTGCCATTTACATATTACATATAAGCAAGTATGAAGGACTTGTGGCAGAGATTGCTATATGGATCTTGAAAACTATTTAGGCACATTACCTCTTCCACATTCTCTTGCAGTTAAGTACAGCAATATGATTGATTTCTAGTTAACAGAAGGAAAGAGATGTGATATGTGCCACTCATAAGCAGAGCTCATAAAATCTGTCACATATAATCCTTCCTTTGATTTTACTGGCTGGAAACAAAGGATTCCAAGGTCTTACACTCTCCACAGATGGAGAGAGTATGGGAGCTGAATCATGGCAAGCTAGGCCACCTGGCTAAACAACTACTTAGGGTTATTCTGTGTTTAAAATTATGTGTTTTATTTTTATTTTTATTTTATTTTAAACTGATGCCATTTGGAGATTTAACTATTACAGCAGCTAGCATTAATCTAAGAAAGGTGGTTCAAGATAAAGATATGTTTGTGTATATCACAAAGATACGTAAATCTTTACACATTGTCAGAAATACTTTTACCTTTGAATTTTTTTCTTATAGGTTCAGACTCACATCTTCAATATCTATGAACTTATTAAGATTTAGCTAACACTGTTAATTTGGCAAGTTCATAATGTTAAATTAACTTCTTATTCTCTACTTCGACTATAGTGGTGCCATCATTTCCACAAACAATCAGGACCTATATTTTATGGTTTTCTTTGATTCTTACCTTTTAAACATTCTCATATCATATTTTTAAAATCTGTTATTTCTCCTTTCTTCATGTGTCTTTGTATGCATTCTGTCTTTCACATTCTATTACCACTATTCTAGAGTAAGCGCATAGCTTCATGCCAACAACACTAAAACAGATTTCTAATATATAGTCTACTTCGACAGCTTCTCCCCAAATCATTTTTTGAAAATTACCACTGTCACTGTCCCCAGAGCATTTTTTCGATTATAGTAGCAATTATATTATGGAAAAGACACAGGAAAAGAAGTTTCCAGTTTGAAATATCTGTTTTTCTGTTATTAGGGTGACCTCAGGAAGAATTCTGAGTCTTGATTTCATTATCTATTAAAAGAGGGTCAAATCTATTCACAGGGTTGTTGCAAAGATTAAATAAGATAATTTGTAAATAGTGATAGCAAAATATCTGTCTCATCATAGTGCTTAATGCATGTTTATTAAATCATTAAATATATTATTCTTTACCTAATTCCCTTTATTTAGCTGATCTGCTTACAAATTTTTGTTTACTCCAGTCAGCATGATCAAATGCTTTTTTACCTTTAAGGAAAGCTTAAATTTGATCTGTTTATCTTTCCCTATCTACTTCCACCTCTGTGCAAGTCTTGCTCACTTATCTAGCCTTACATTTTTAGTTAGCTTTATTGGTTTTTATGTACAATAATTTTCTTTAAGTAGATTGCAAATGACTAGGGACCCACTTTATACAAAATATTAGGTGTCGCAGTTGTGTTTTTTCTTTTTCTTTTTTTAATTTTTATTTGTTTTATTTGGCCTGTTAAAAAATCCTTTTTTTTTCCCAAAAATGATATCCTGACTTTCTTTTGAATGTAAACCACTTGGACACCTCTAATCCCCGCAGATCATCAATTCCACATAACTATATCCACTATTTCCAAAGGTAAGCACAGGACTGAGTATTTGCCAATCTGAGTAATTCATTTTCCAAGCAATTCAGATAGGGCTTGTGAGCCAAGTTAGGCTCCAGAATTACTATTGGAACAGATGAGGAACAATAATTATCTCACTGAGATTACAATGTAGCATTATATAAACTATAGCAATATTTTAAAAGATTTAAATACTGAAAATATTAAATCTTCAAATTAACCTAGTTAGTAGAAAAATAGGGTTAAGATAACCATTGAAGACAAAAAATAAAAGTTATATTTTATCCATCTGTGTCTGATCTCTTAGCTAGGAAGTTTATCTACCTACTTCTCAGTCACATGGACTAAAATTTTTTTTTCCCTTAAACTAATTTATTTGTTTTTGTCACTCGTAATCAAAAGAGAACTGCATGATACAGTGTTTTTTGAATCACAAAGATAATATTTACTGATTATTGTTCTAGCTTACTCATAATGAGGTTTAGACAAAAAATGTAGATTATATATCATAAATCCCTCTTCACTAATGGAGAAAAAAGAAACAGAAGCACATTCTTCGTGACATATAAATTTCATTATTTTGCTGTTTAAATAAGCACATATTTAATAAAATTTTAAAAAGCTTCAAAGACCACTTCTATATTCCAATCTGTAAAAAATATTTTCATTATGTTTATTATAAAAATATAAATGTTTCCACTACAAATCATTTTACATTAGTAAGAGGCCATCTACATTGTACAACATAAACTAGATGAGTAATGTTTTGAAAATACAAGTTTAAAGTAAATACATATTGCCAATCATATCACATTTATACATGGTTTAATTGCTACTTAGGACAGAATAATCTGGGCAAGTTACCAGAAATAAATAATATATGTAAACCAAATATAAGATACAAAACAATAATATGGTACATAACGTTATGAAGGAGATGTGGTTTCATGTTTATTGAAAATCAATGCAGTTCCTGTACAAAGAGATGGCCATAAGCATTCTAGTACCTCTACTCCACAGTTAAGAATCGTACACTGTTATGTTTACATATGTACAGGGTAAGAATTGTGTAAAGTAATTTTATAAGAGGTCAGATAGAAAAATAGTGAAAAACGAAAAGCAATATACTGTGTATACAATCTCTACTTTGAAATGGACACGACGGCCGAATTAAGTGAAAAAAGATTCAATAATTCTTGATTTCTATTAGTTCATGAAATGCACAGATTTTTTTGAGTATGTTTGGAATAGTATCTACAAAAGTAAATGCTAGTGTGGGATAAAACGAGACTCAAGCCAGACTCAGATCTCAATCTAACATTTTACAACAAAATATTTGATCAAAAATGTTTTTTAGCTGCTTCTAGTTGGTTTATGTAAAATTTGTAGTTAATTTCATAATTACATATATCTTTTTAAAAAAATTCATGCTCTTACACATCCAATACAAAATTGTAGTTGGATGATTTGGTTATAAGGAATATTGCCAAATTTAAGAAATAATCTCATATATGAAGGATCACAACCTAAGCATTATGACACTAAATTTATAACAGATAAGCACTTGTGAATTTTGATCTGTGATTGTAAGCTATATAATGTTCCATTTTGCATGAGAACATAAAGTTTGCAGCACTGTTTTATTCATTCTATTCTTGTGACGTATGCATTTCTTTTTCCCATAACATGATCATATCAGCATTAGAAGAAATATAGATAGAGCTAAAATGTTGCTTCACAATATATTAGTGGCTAGATCTCCACCAGGTACATCTTTTCAAATATTACTGAGTATGTGCCTATTTGACCTTTATGGAATAGTAAGTCTAAGTTCCTGCAATGAGAGATCTCTCCACTGTTTACAGATTTTGAATCATTTGCTAGATAACTATCTGTTTCGAAAATTATATGCTCAGTAAATGCTTCTAAGCTATACACCAAAATTACAACAGGTGCATTTCAGTGGAAGACTCTTTGAGATAATAATACCTGCTATTAATGATCATAATGTTAAATTAACTAAATCTCAGTGATACAGATGACTAGTTGAGTTATCATCATTCCCTAAAAACAGCTCAACAATTTTAAGCAAAGATATTGAGTGATATTTCAAAGCCAGTCAGCAAGTGATTTTTTGACTCATGCATTGGTCTATAGGCTGTGTTGCCAATTAATGCAGCCATCTAAATAAAATTTAAATTCTTTCCGGGGTAGCTACTTTCTATTTAAGAGCTCTAATATAGCTTCTTTACCAATAGATGGAGTTAATGGTTTCCTAAGTACCATTGTAGGGCAGGTATGTCATTGAGAATCCATTACATACAAGCCAGTATATTACACTAAATTAGGAGCATACAGTTTATAACAAATGAAGAGACAAAAATGGATAAGATAATTTAGACAATGAGAGATTTGGTTAGTGAATGAATAGGGAAAGAGTTTGGTTTCTTTCTTTTTATACATATAGATAGTGATACATATAAGTAGATGGCTCAAAAATCTGGAAAAAAGTCCATCATTCTCTATGTCTAGTTTACCATGTTTCCTACTGCTGACAATTTGTGAGGGCATTTGGCACTTGGCTGTAACAAATCTAAATTAAATCATCAAGGCATAAATAGAAAACAAAAACAATTCAAAAGAAAATAAATATGTACTTTTCTTCAAAATTAAGATTTTTTTTACACGATAATACTTAAGGAAGCTAACAATGAAAAATGTGTAGTACTTAAAACAACTACAGTCTTCCTTTCTATATGCTTTTAACAGATAAAAGAGAATAATACAATGAAAAGGTAGTAAGTATGGCCAGATAGTTTGAGGTATAAACGCCTCTGTTTTGCTTGCTTTTAAAGAAAAAAATACCAGTTACAGATTTCTTTTGTGTATAAAAATATCACAAGTCTTTCCTTTTGTGGCTATTAGCAAACAGAGCCACCATATTCGCTTTGTTATTCACGTGTTTGTTTTTTTCATAGTCAGAAGATATTCAATGGTTCTATGCTAGTTTTTCATCATTTCGTGCTGAAACATTTTAATTTAATCCATAAACTAATATAAAAATCAATTACAAAACAAAATACACCCACTCACCCATCCACTAAATGACAAGGGAAAATAAAGAGTTTTTAATTCCATTTTAAGGCATTTGTACTCATATCTGAGTATCTTATTGGGCTTGGAAATTCCATCAGTATTTCCAGCATTATCATCTGTCTGCAGAGTGATGCTACATCTTCTACAGCCACCATTTCCTTCCAAAAGTAGCACTTTACACTGGAACTGGACCATTCTTTGATTGTGTTTCTAGAGCTTTAATGCTACTAATGATCTTCTTCTGTGGTCCAACCACAGTGACACCAACCTTTTTCATGTCACTGTAGAAAAGGAGAAAATATCTGGTGAGAATCATGGTTTCCTGGATAGTATGTAAGCATGAGATTTTCATGTAGCAAAGCTTGTACAATCATATATCCCAGCGCTTTGAACCTAATTTTTTTTCATCATCTATGTATTATATCCTGGTCATTCCACCTCTATCCTTATGGAAGAACATAACTGATATAGTGGGTTAAATAGTGTCCCCTCAAAATTTCTATCCACCCAGAACCTCACCTTGTGACCTTATTTGGAAATAGAATCTTTTCAGATGTGATTAAGATGAGGAGCAAGATAAAATCATACTGGGCTAGGGTGGGCTCCAAATTGAATAAGACTATTCTTATTATAGATAGGACATACAGTAACACAGAGAAGAAATCCATGTATAGATGGAGGCAGAGATTAGAGTTATGTTGTCACAAACCAAGGAATGCTGGGTTCTACCAGAAGCTGGAAGAGATAAGGAAGGATTCACTCTTAGAGATTTTGGAGCAAGTGTGGAGTAAATGTGGCCCTGCCAATACCTGGATTTCTGACTTCTAGCTTCCAGAACTGTTAGAAAATAAATATTTGTTGTTTAAGCCAGTAAGTTTGTGGTAATTTTTTATGGCAGCCATAGGACACTAATAGAGATGGTCACACATCTTTTCTGGGGCATTATCTCATTTGCTTGAATCTGGGCTAGCTAGGGACTGCTTCGACTGACAGAATGTCAGAAGCGATGCTGTATCAGTTGCTGCACTTGAGTCTTCAGAAATTGCCAGGTTCCACTTGTTATCTCTTGAGACACACTTTCTGGGCCTCAAGCTCCCATATAAGAAATCTGACTACCCTGAGACATTGGAGAGGCCATGTGTAAGCGATTCTTCTGCAATTTCAGCTATGTAGCAATCTGCACTAGGTAGGACATGAATACAACCATCTCAAGCCCCCAAGCTAGACTAGATTCACAGTAGATGAATGTTTCACTCAACACTAACACTACAATAGAAAAATCACCTGCTAAAGCTCTTCTCAAATTTATAAACTGTAACATTGTGATATACAGTAAAATGTTGTTTCAGACCTTAAGTTTTGAAGAAGTTTGTTGTCAAACATAGATAACTGAAACAATTTCTTTAAAATATAAAATTCTTCCAAAGTAGAATAAAATATCTTTATTCATCAAAGCTATTAAATTTAAAATAGCTTAAACTCAGAAACCAGGTATAAAAATAAAGATTATAATAACATAAAAATTTCATTTTAGGAAAAAGAGTTATTTAAACATGTACCAATGATTAAATATTCTTGAAACGAATAATTAGTTCATATATCTGCCTCTTTCAGGTCTTAACTCAAACATCCCCATCGCATGAGAAACTTCACTGATCCTCTTATTTAATATTGTGAAATCCTCTCTGCAGTCATACCTCCACTTCTCATTTTCTTGTTTTGTTTTCTTCCAAGGCATTTATCACTATTCAGCATGTTGCCTTTCTTTCAATTTATTATTTTTTTATGCTCCATCCTGTACCACGAGAATGTGAATTCCATGTAAACAGGGATTCTTATTGGCTTTGACTCTGATTATCATCCACACTCTGAACAATAGCTGTCATTTAGTAGGGGCTCAATATGTATTTACGAAAGAATGAATCAACAGTCCAAATATGTTTATCTGGGGAATTTGACATAGGAGTTAAGTATCACTTGGCAAAGAACTCCAGAAAAATTGAGCATGGCAAGAAGAAAAAACACATAAGTGCAAACACAAAGACACATACACACATGTACACACATAAACACACATAGAAGAGACTACTCTATATTGAGCATAAAGGAAAGAATATAAAATTGGGATTTCAACTACCTAGAAATGGACAAACATTTCTTAAGAAGTGAGTTCCTAGGCAATAAAGGTATGCAAGCAGAAAATAGTTAATTAACCTTTAAGAAGAAATTAGATGTTATTTAAATATCTACTGCATTAAATTAATCATGACTGGTGTATTCCTATTAACTGACCTGGGAGTGAAATTCCTGATGACCTGCAAGTCACATCCCTGCTGCCATTCAAGAGGCTAATCAGTTCTCTGTGGACAACTTGCATTTTGCCTGAGGTACTCTCTAATCATACTCTTCAGCTGCTTTGCTTCTCTAGGAAGACTAGTGAGGAGTGACATCGAGCTTGTCACTCTTGTGTAACTGTGCATAATGGAACCTTTAGTTATGGTAATGTAGACTGTGTTGATCCCTGCTTTTGAGAATGTGTATTCTATGGGATTGTGATTCTTTATATACCATAGATCTATTTTTAAGATGAATAAAAACATTTCCCCACAACTCTTCAAATTATATCAAAGTCAGTTTATGACTCTAGAGTCAGAAAATAGGGCAGATATAAATATATGTGTACAAATCAATAGATCTCACTCTCTTTTTGTTTTCCTTCTCTCATTTTTCTTCCAATCCTACATCATATATTTTATGACTCATTGACTTGTTTCTCTGTCTCTTCATTTTCTCCTTCTTTTCAAGCTTAAAAAACAAAATGATAATCATGGATAGAAGAAAAAAAAATGTTCCAGGGTAGTATACTAGGTTCACAGACCAGTTTGAGACAATGCTAAGGAGGCGTCTCAGCTCTAGGGATTTTGTTTCAACAGGAACGGCTGAGTCTTCTTCAGCTTAATGCTCCCTCATCACTTTTTTATAGATGTATGTCCTAGGTGCACTCCTCAAAAATCTTTTGCATAAAAGGTACATAATTTTGTTTATATTTAATGCCAACGATTATATTGGAAAAGATCATTAAAGTAATTATCTCTTTAGGTTATATTTTCACTTGTGTTTTTATACACTCTCTATTCTCTCTCCCCTCTCCAAAATGTCTTCTACACATAACCCTGCTATGTCCAAAATTCTTCTAAATATCTAGCTGCTGTGGTCTCAGTAACACTTCCATATGCTTATATTGTTTTGACTACCTTATTCAGAAGGGCAGTGGAAAAGTTCAAGACTAAAGAGCAGCTCAAGATTGAGACCAGAGGTTAATAAGCTATCTGGTACTTCAAAGGCAAAGGGATAGGTGATGACACTGAAAATGGCAGGATAATGACATATAACAATTAATGTGCCTAATATTCATTCTACACACTTAAATGTCTCTCCAGAGTCTATAGTAACTTTTACCCCTTTTCACTCTCTCTTCTCTTCTCACATTAACCTTCCTAAATCCACCTTAGGCTATGAAATAATATTTTAAAAAATATGTTATGCTTATTCAATAAAACTGTACATTTTCTGGATTTTATTTGAAAATTAGATGACTTGAGTAGCTTGCATGTAAATGAAATCCCTAAACTAATTGAAATAAGTTAATACTTATTTGAATATGAAGCACTATTGACATTTTCCCGTGACTTGATAGTCTTGATAGGAAAAAAATAAAATAAATTTAATATCATTTTTAGGTATCTCTGTCTTATTATAGGAGAATCTCCAGAGTTATTTTTTCAAAGGAATGATTTCTGAATTGAGTCAAGATAGCACACAAAAAAAAGGAACTTAAAGGAATCAAATTCAACAATACACTTGAGCCCGAAAAAGAAAGGATAAAATATCAAGTTAAAATATTTTGTAGCATTTAAGTGAAAATGTTGCTTCATTAGATTTTCCAAAATTATTATGCATTAAATATTTTTTATAAATTCTCATTTTTATAGTATAAACTAGGGACAGGAGGTACTAAGGAGATCCCAAAATAATTTTTTTCAAGGAATTTTATTTAGGTCAATAGATCTTAATTCCGTTGTCTCAGAATTCAGGACAAAGGACAGAAGAAAGAACATTGAGAGACCTGAAATCATCTGGCTCAGCGTGAAGGACCTAAAGAGCTGAGTCTCTCAGGAAAAATCAGCTTTCATTTTGAATGTAGATTCACAGTTTGTTTAAATAATTATAATAACAATAATTAAGTGAACATATTCTAGACAGCAAAAGGAGCTTACTGTCCAAAACTGTATCATTGACACAAATACATTGCTAAGTTGGAAATGTAACAAGTTCTGCCACTTCACTTTTTTAAGCAAATAGCTCTCTTACAACATTCACAGCTTATAGTGTCTGAGCATATTTAAAGTGTGAGCTAGCAGTTAATCATATTAACAATGTTCTGCCTCATCAACTTCAATATAGTGTTTTGTGATCTAAAACCTTTGAGTGTTGATATTTTATTGAGAATAAACATTTATGTAACTCTGCCTTTGAAAATCTGGCAATGATGCAGAAATATTCAGCTTTGTGTTTGTTCTCTACTATGCTTCTGTGCTCTAAGGCAGGTGTCTTGTATATCATAACCCTAAGTGTATATATTACTAAAATAAGAATTTATAAAAATATTTAAATACATTAATATATCCTGAGATTGTGTCTAATCAAAATAACTACCACAGAAACTCAAAGCATATTGTAGATTGGCTCAGAATTCTATTCAATAAACAGTACATTTCCCTTTAAACAGTAATGCCAACACATGTTAAGTAGACTAGCATGAGTTTATTTCTAAGAACAATTCTCGTTAATAGTAATATACCCATCTTATTAGGTACTTTTGTGACTTTTTGTATTTCTCAATTGAATGCTATGCCATAAATGATAAACTTCTTTACCTATTTTTAGGTAGGCACTTATATCTCTATTATTTATACTGCACTTTCTTTTTTGATATCTAAATGTAACTCTCCACATTGACTTTGTTTAAGTGATTGACAGAATGACAATGAAAGTCTTTAAATACTCATTAACATTTAAATATTTAAATATTGGTAGGAGAGGTTAAGATTTAAAAGAACTTGATGATAATAGTTTATTTAAAGCAACAAAGATGAAAGATAGAAGGCTCTGAAACAAAAATGGACACAGTTTTCAAACAGACATTGTAAGCCACAAAATTATGGACAATTTTTGGTGTATCTGACTCACACAAAAACTTATCCTCGGAACAGTTCTCTATTTTACCCTTAAGAAAGGGCCCCTAGAGTCAAGTTCCTGCTATCATAACCCACATCTTTTGAATAGAAATGATTATATCATGGTAAACATATGCCTTTGAAGGTGACAATCTATAAGCAGAACTGAGCCCATCAGAATATTCTCCTGAGGACTTAGAATTAAGAGGTTTGGGTCTTGGCCAGATGAGTGGCACACCAAAGTTGTAGGACCTAGGGCTGAGAAAGCCATTTTTAACTGCACACATGCAGAAAAAGTCATTGTAAAGAAGAAAAAACAATGACGCAGTTACATTAGGAAGTGAAGTAAATTGGCTCTAATTCACAGAGAGATGAAGACTGCAGTTTCCAGTTCTTCACTGCCAGTTCCCAATTACTGTGCCTTGTGAATGAGTATGAATGTTATGGATTATTCACTGGATTCACTCGATAAAACCCTTTTCCTTAAGCCCATGGGTTTCTCATATCAAAGGATTTCTATTACTAAAAGGGTCATGTCTAAGAAATACAGCCTGCTATACTTGATTATTGGTTTTTAACACATAAACCATATTAATTATGCATATTCTGTATTTCTAAACTGAATATAAGCCTTTCAAGAAAAACATTAAAGTCATGTCTTAAACCTATTTATAACTCCATTTTCAAGTATGATATCCTTCACAGAGTAGACACATAATAATAGATGATATGTTTATACAGTAGCTGTGAAAACTAATTTTAGACTTAACATGTTTCCTTATATACCAGCTCATCCACTTAGTTTTCAATTTTATCTTTCTACAGAGGTTAGTTTTTGTTAAAAATAACAGAAAATCAGAAATAGTAATTACTGCATTATATCTGCTAATGTTTTAAATTAGGAGCTTCAGTTTGTGAGGCTGGGTATGCATATGTATCTGTTAGTCTATTAAAGGAGGTCATAATTTAGTGAAGACACCTATTATAGGAACCTATTGTGAGAAAAGAAGACACATTAACATGCGTCAATCTAGAAGGTGTCGTTTATGAGGAGAAACCCAGGACCCTCCTCAACGTTACGAGAGAAAGTATCTCAGAGGTTTAACTAATATTTCTAATGCAGTGAATAAAACTTTTTCTTACTCTGTGGAAATCTTGGCTATGGTGTCACAAGAACTGTATTCCACGCCTGTGAAAATTTCCTTGCACTGTGCTGTCCGGACACCATTAAGCCAGTCACCTGTTGTACGGAAGGTAGTGATGTCGACATTGCTTTGGTCCAGAAGAAGGTTTGATGGCCTGCAAGAAAAGAAAACATCAATGGGAGAAATCAGAATTCAACAGATTTGCTGGATGTCAAAATTTGACCCCAATATCATCAGGAACTTTCAGACTTCATGCATTGTTCCTGTTTATTTGTAGATTTTTTTTTTTTTTTTTTTTTTTTTTTT
>NW_024347791.1:24329097-24523534 GCF_902729225.1 Pteropus medius
AACATTTTACAACAAAATATTTGATCAAAAATGTTTTTTAGCTGCTTCTAGTTGGTTTATGTAAAATTTGTAGTTAATTTCATAATTACATATATCTTTTTAAAAAAATTCATGCTCTTACACATCCAATACAAAATTGTAGTTGGATGATTTGGTTATAAGGAATATTGCCAAATTTAAGAAATAATCTCATATATGAAGGATCACAACCTAAGCATTATGACACTAAATTTATAACAGATAAGCACTTGTGAATTTTGATCTGTGATTGTAAGCTATATAATGTTCCATTTTGCATGAGAACATAAAGTTTGCAGCACTGTTTTATTCATTCTATTCTTGTGACGTATGCATTTCTTTTTCCCATAACATGATCATATCAGCATTAGAAGAAATATAGATAGAGCTAAAATGTTGCTTCACAATATATTAGTGGCTAGATCTCCACCAGGTACATCTTTTCAAATATTACTGAGTATGTGCCTATTTGACCTTTATGGAATAGTAAGTCTAAGTTCCTGCAATGAGAGATCTCTCCACTGTTTACAGATTTTGAATCATTTGCTAGATAACTATCTGTTTCGAAAATTATATGCTCAGTAAATGCTTCTAAGCTATACACCAAAATTACAACAGGTGCATTTCAGTGGAAGACTCTTTGAGATAATAATACCTGCTATTAATGATCATAATGTTAAATTAACTAAATCTCAGTGATACAGATGACTAGTTGAGTTATCATCATTCCCTAAAAACAGCTCAACAATTTTAAGCAAAGATATTGAGTGATATTTCAAAGCCAGTCAGCAAGTGATTTTTTGACTCATGCATTGGTCTATAGGCTGTGTTGCCAATTAATGCAGCCATCTAAATAAAATTTAAATTCTTTCCGGGGTAGCTACTTTCTATTTAAGAGCTCTAATATAGCTTCTTTACCAATAGATGGAGTTAATGGTTTCCTAAGTACCATTGTAGGGCAGGTATGTCATTGAGAATCCATTACATACAAGCCAGTATATTACACTAAATTAGGAGCATACAGTTTATAACAAATGAAGAGACAAAAATGGATAAGATAATTTAGACAATGAGAGATTTGGTTAGTGAATGAATAGGGAAAGAGTTTGGTTTCTTTCTTTTTATACATATAGATAGTGATACATATAAGTAGATGGCTCAAAAATCTGGAAAAAAGTCCATCATTCTCTATGTCTAGTTTACCATGTTTCCTACTGCTGACAATTTGTGAGGGCATTTGGCACTTGGCTGTAACAAATCTAAATTAAATCATCAAGGCATAAATAGAAAACAAAAACAATTCAAAAGAAAATAAATATGTACTTTTCTTCAAAATTAAGATTTTTTTTACACGATAATACTTAAGGAAGCTAACAATGAAAAATGTGTAGTACTTAAAACAACTACAGTCTTCCTTTCTATATGCTTTTAACAGATAAAAGAGAATAATACAATGAAAAGGTAGTAAGTATGGCCAGATAGTTTGAGGTATAAACGCCTCTGTTTTGCTTGCTTTTAAAGAAAAAAATACCAGTTACAGATTTCTTTTGTGTATAAAAATATCACAAGTCTTTCCTTTTGTGGCTATTAGCAAACAGAGCCACCATATTCGCTTTGTTATTCACGTGTTTGTTTTTTTCATAGTCAGAAGATATTCAATGGTTCTATGCTAGTTTTTCATCATTTCGTGCTGAAACATTTTAATTTAATCCATAAACTAATATAAAAATCAATTACAAAACAAAATACACCCACTCACCCATCCACTAAATGACAAGGGAAAATAAAGAGTTTTTAATTCCATTTTAAGGCATTTGTACTCATATCTGAGTATCTTATTGGGCTTGGAAATTCCATCAGTATTTCCAGCATTATCATCTGTCTGCAGAGTGATGCTACATCTTCTACAGCCACCATTTCCTTCCAAAAGTAGCACTTTACACTGGAACTGGACCATTCTTTGATTGTGTTTCTAGAGCTTTAATGCTACTAATGATCTTCTTCTGTGGTCCAACCACAGTGACACCAACCTTTTTCATGTCACTGTAGAAAAGGAGAAAATATCTGGTGAGAATCATGGTTTCCTGGATAGTATGTAAGCATGAGATTTTCATGTAGCAAAGCTTGTACAATCATATATCCCAGCGCTTTGAACCTAATTTTTTTTCATCATCTATGTATTATATCCTGGTCATTCCACCTCTATCCTTATGGAAGAACATAACTGATATAGTGGGTTAAATAGTGTCCCCTCAAAATTTCTATCCACCCAGAACCTCACCTTGTGACCTTATTTGGAAATAGAATCTTTTCAGATGTGATTAAGATGAGGAGCAAGATAAAATCATACTGGGCTAGGGTGGGCTCCAAATTGAATAAGACTATTCTTATTATAGATAGGACATACAGTAACACAGAGAAGAAATCCATGTATAGATGGAGGCAGAGATTAGAGTTATGTTGTCACAAACCAAGGAATGCTGGGTTCTACCAGAAGCTGGAAGAGATAAGGAAGGATTCACTCTTAGAGATTTTGGAGCAAGTGTGGAGTAAATGTGGCCCTGCCAATACCTGGATTTCTGACTTCTAGCTTCCAGAACTGTTAGAAAATAAATATTTGTTGTTTAAGCCAGTAAGTTTGTGGTAATTTTTTATGGCAGCCATAGGACACTAATAGAGATGGTCACACATCTTTTCTGGGGCATTATCTCATTTGCTTGAATCTGGGCTAGCTAGGGACTGCTTCGACTGACAGAATGTCAGAAGCGATGCTGTATCAGTTGCTGCACTTGAGTCTTCAGAAATTGCCAGGTTCCACTTGTTATCTCTTGAGACACACTTTCTGGGCCTCAAGCTCCCATATAAGAAATCTGACTACCCTGAGACATTGGAGAGGCCATGTGTAAGCGATTCTTCTGCAATTTCAGCTATGTAGCAATCTGCACTAGGTAGGACATGAATACAACCATCTCAAGCCCCCAAGCTAGACTAGATTCACAGTAGATGAATGTTTCACTCAACACTAACACTACAATAGAAAAATCACCTGCTAAAGCTCTTCTCAAATTTATAAACTGTAACATTGTGATATACAGTAAAATGTTGTTTCAGACCTTAAGTTTTGAAGAAGTTTGTTGTCAAACATAGATAACTGAAACAATTTCTTTAAAATATAAAATTCTTCCAAAGTAGAATAAAATATCTTTATTCATCAAAGCTATTAAATTTAAAATAGCTTAAACTCAGAAACCAGGTATAAAAATAAAGATTATAATAACATAAAAATTTCATTTTAGGAAAAAGAGTTATTTAAACATGTACCAATGATTAAATATTCTTGAAACGAATAATTAGTTCATATATCTGCCTCTTTCAGGTCTTAACTCAAACATCCCCATCGCATGAGAAACTTCACTGATCCTCTTATTTAATATTGTGAAATCCTCTCTGCAGTCATACCTCCACTTCTCATTTTCTTGTTTTGTTTTCTTCCAAGGCATTTATCACTATTCAGCATGTTGCCTTTCTTTCAATTTATTATTTTTTTATGCTCCATCCTGTACCACGAGAATGTGAATTCCATGTAAACAGGGATTCTTATTGGCTTTGACTCTGATTATCATCCACACTCTGAACAATAGCTGTCATTTAGTAGGGGCTCAATATGTATTTACGAAAGAATGAATCAACAGTCCAAATATGTTTATCTGGGGAATTTGACATAGGAGTTAAGTATCACTTGGCAAAGAACTCCAGAAAAATTGAGCATGGCAAGAAGAAAAAACACATAAGTGCAAACACAAAGACACATACACACATGTACACACATAAACACACATAGAAGAGACTACTCTATATTGAGCATAAAGGAAAGAATATAAAATTGGGATTTCAACTACCTAGAAATGGACAAACATTTCTTAAGAAGTGAGTTCCTAGGCAATAAAGGTATGCAAGCAGAAAATAGTTAATTAACCTTTAAGAAGAAATTAGATGTTATTTAAATATCTACTGCATTAAATTAATCATGACTGGTGTATTCCTATTAACTGACCTGGGAGTGAAATTCCTGATGACCTGCAAGTCACATCCCTGCTGCCATTCAAGAGGCTAATCAGTTCTCTGTGGACAACTTGCATTTTGCCTGAGGTACTCTCTAATCATACTCTTCAGCTGCTTTGCTTCTCTAGGAAGACTAGTGAGGAGTGACATCGAGCTTGTCACTCTTGTGTAACTGTGCATAATGGAACCTTTAGTTATGGTAATGTAGACTGTGTTGATCCCTGCTTTTGAGAATGTGTATTCTATGGGATTGTGATTCTTTATATACCATAGATCTATTTTTAAGATGAATAAAAACATTTCCCCACAACTCTTCAAATTATATCAAAGTCAGTTTATGACTCTAGAGTCAGAAAATAGGGCAGATATAAATATATGTGTACAAATCAATAGATCTCACTCTCTTTTTGTTTTCCTTCTCTCATTTTTCTTCCAATCCTACATCATATATTTTATGACTCATTGACTTGTTTCTCTGTCTCTTCATTTTCTCCTTCTTTTCAAGCTTAAAAAACAAAATGATAATCATGGATAGAAGAAAAAAAAATGTTCCAGGGTAGTATACTAGGTTCACAGACCAGTTTGAGACAATGCTAAGGAGGCGTCTCAGCTCTAGGGATTTTGTTTCAACAGGAACGGCTGAGTCTTCTTCAGCTTAATGCTCCCTCATCACTTTTTTATAGATGTATGTCCTAGGTGCACTCCTCAAAAATCTTTTGCATAAAAGGTACATAATTTTGTTTATATTTAATGCCAACGATTATATTGGAAAAGATCATTAAAGTAATTATCTCTTTAGGTTATATTTTCACTTGTGTTTTTATACACTCTCTATTCTCTCTCCCCTCTCCAAAATGTCTTCTACACATAACCCTGCTATGTCCAAAATTCTTCTAAATATCTAGCTGCTGTGGTCTCAGTAACACTTCCATATGCTTATATTGTTTTGACTACCTTATTCAGAAGGGCAGTGGAAAAGTTCAAGACTAAAGAGCAGCTCAAGATTGAGACCAGAGGTTAATAAGCTATCTGGTACTTCAAAGGCAAAGGGATAGGTGATGACACTGAAAATGGCAGGATAATGACATATAACAATTAATGTGCCTAATATTCATTCTACACACTTAAATGTCTCTCCAGAGTCTATAGTAACTTTTACCCCTTTTCACTCTCTCTTCTCTTCTCACATTAACCTTCCTAAATCCACCTTAGGCTATGAAATAATATTTTAAAAAATATGTTATGCTTATTCAATAAAACTGTACATTTTCTGGATTTTATTTGAAAATTAGATGACTTGAGTAGCTTGCATGTAAATGAAATCCCTAAACTAATTGAAATAAGTTAATACTTATTTGAATATGAAGCACTATTGACATTTTCCCGTGACTTGATAGTCTTGATAGGAAAAAAATAAAATAAATTTAATATCATTTTTAGGTATCTCTGTCTTATTATAGGAGAATCTCCAGAGTTATTTTTTCAAAGGAATGATTTCTGAATTGAGTCAAGATAGCACACAAAAAAAAGGAACTTAAAGGAATCAAATTCAACAATACACTTGAGCCCGAAAAAGAAAGGATAAAATATCAAGTTAAAATATTTTGTAGCATTTAAGTGAAAATGTTGCTTCATTAGATTTTCCAAAATTATTATGCATTAAATATTTTTTATAAATTCTCATTTTTATAGTATAAACTAGGGACAGGAGGTACTAAGGAGATCCCAAAATAATTTTTTTCAAGGAATTTTATTTAGGTCAATAGATCTTAATTCCGTTGTCTCAGAATTCAGGACAAAGGACAGAAGAAAGAACATTGAGAGACCTGAAATCATCTGGCTCAGCGTGAAGGACCTAAAGAGCTGAGTCTCTCAGGAAAAATCAGCTTTCATTTTGAATGTAGATTCACAGTTTGTTTAAATAATTATAATAACAATAATTAAGTGAACATATTCTAGACAGCAAAAGGAGCTTACTGTCCAAAACTGTATCATTGACACAAATACATTGCTAAGTTGGAAATGTAACAAGTTCTGCCACTTCACTTTTTTAAGCAAATAGCTCTCTTACAACATTCACAGCTTATAGTGTCTGAGCATATTTAAAGTGTGAGCTAGCAGTTAATCATATTAACAATGTTCTGCCTCATCAACTTCAATATAGTGTTTTGTGATCTAAAACCTTTGAGTGTTGATATTTTATTGAGAATAAACATTTATGTAACTCTGCCTTTGAAAATCTGGCAATGATGCAGAAATATTCAGCTTTGTGTTTGTTCTCTACTATGCTTCTGTGCTCTAAGGCAGGTGTCTTGTATATCATAACCCTAAGTGTATATATTACTAAAATAAGAATTTATAAAAATATTTAAATACATTAATATATCCTGAGATTGTGTCTAATCAAAATAACTACCACAGAAACTCAAAGCATATTGTAGATTGGCTCAGAATTCTATTCAATAAACAGTACATTTCCCTTTAAACAGTAATGCCAACACATGTTAAGTAGACTAGCATGAGTTTATTTCTAAGAACAATTCTCGTTAATAGTAATATACCCATCTTATTAGGTACTTTTGTGACTTTTTGTATTTCTCAATTGAATGCTATGCCATAAATGATAAACTTCTTTACCTATTTTTAGGTAGGCACTTATATCTCTATTATTTATACTGCACTTTCTTTTTTGATATCTAAATGTAACTCTCCACATTGACTTTGTTTAAGTGATTGACAGAATGACAATGAAAGTCTTTAAATACTCATTAACATTTAAATATTTAAATATTGGTAGGAGAGGTTAAGATTTAAAAGAACTTGATGATAATAGTTTATTTAAAGCAACAAAGATGAAAGATAGAAGGCTCTGAAACAAAAATGGACACAGTTTTCAAACAGACATTGTAAGCCACAAAATTATGGACAATTTTTGGTGTATCTGACTCACACAAAAACTTATCCTCGGAACAGTTCTCTATTTTACCCTTAAGAAAGGGCCCCTAGAGTCAAGTTCCTGCTATCATAACCCACATCTTTTGAATAGAAATGATTATATCATGGTAAACATATGCCTTTGAAGGTGACAATCTATAAGCAGAACTGAGCCCATCAGAATATTCTCCTGAGGACTTAGAATTAAGAGGTTTGGGTCTTGGCCAGATGAGTGGCACACCAAAGTTGTAGGACCTAGGGCTGAGAAAGCCATTTTTAACTGCACACATGCAGAAAAAGTCATTGTAAAGAAGAAAAAACAATGACGCAGTTACATTAGGAAGTGAAGTAAATTGGCTCTAATTCACAGAGAGATGAAGACTGCAGTTTCCAGTTCTTCACTGCCAGTTCCCAATTACTGTGCCTTGTGAATGAGTATGAATGTTATGGATTATTCACTGGATTCACTCGATAAAACCCTTTTCCTTAAGCCCATGGGTTTCTCATATCAAAGGATTTCTATTACTAAAAGGGTCATGTCTAAGAAATACAGCCTGCTATACTTGATTATTGGTTTTTAACACATAAACCATATTAATTATGCATATTCTGTATTTCTAAACTGAATATAAGCCTTTCAAGAAAAACATTAAAGTCATGTCTTAAACCTATTTATAACTCCATTTTCAAGTATGATATCCTTCACAGAGTAGACACATAATAATAGATGATATGTTTATACAGTAGCTGTGAAAACTAATTTTAGACTTAACATGTTTCCTTATATACCAGCTCATCCACTTAGTTTTCAATTTTATCTTTCTACAGAGGTTAGTTTTTGTTAAAAATAACAGAAAATCAGAAATAGTAATTACTGCATTATATCTGCTAATGTTTTAAATTAGGAGCTTCAGTTTGTGAGGCTGGGTATGCATATGTATCTGTTAGTCTATTAAAGGAGGTCATAATTTAGTGAAGACACCTATTATAGGAACCTATTGTGAGAAAAGAAGACACATTAACATGCGTCAATCTAGAAGGTGTCGTTTATGAGGAGAAACCCAGGACCCTCCTCAACGTTACGAGAGAAAGTATCTCAGAGGTTTAACTAATATTTCTAATGCAGTGAATAAAACTTTTTCTTACTCTGTGGAAATCTTGGCTATGGTGTCACAAGAACTGTATTCCACGCCTGTGAAAATTTCCTTGCACTGTGCTGTCCGGACACCATTAAGCCAGTCACCTGTTGTACGGAAGGTAGTGATGTCGACATTGCTTTGGTCCAGAAGAAGGTTTGATGGCCTGCAAGAAAAGAAAACATCAATGGGAGAAATCAGAATTCAACAGATTTGCTGGATGTCAAAATTTGACCCCAATATCATCAGGAACTTTCAGACTTCATGCATTGTTCCTGTTTATTTGTAGATTTTTTTTTTTTTTTTTTTTTTGGTGAGGCAACTGTTGGTTGACCTCACAGATTGCAAGGACTTTGTCAGCTTACAATAATTTATTTTTAATTTTTCACGCCTACAGCACCTGGTCTTCCTAGATGGTCTCCCATCCAAGTACTAACTAGGCTCTACCCTGCTTAGCTTCCAAGATCAGATGAGATAGGGCTTGTTCAGAGTGGCATGGCCGTAGACTATCTGTGGAATTTATCTGCCATGAAGGCTTCATCTGTTCAAGTAGGCAGCTTGCAAAAATACTGTGTAATCGTCTTGTATCAGTGCTCCTCTTCTCCACTCATGACTGTTTTTTGAATTATTGAAACTTTGCCAGTGAAATGCATAAATATATCCATACATACTTTAATTTTTTAATGTGTTTAACCATTAGCAAAGATGGCGGTAATTTAGGATTCCATATAGCAAACATGACACACTGAATAATTTGCTGTCCGCTTTGGTGATAGATTTGGTTTACCATATTATATCCTTCCCACTGATGTTCCTTTGTAGATATTGTAGAGTTGCTGTCTAAAAGACAGTTTAAACAACCTAGGCTGTACCTACAGCAGGACATAAAGTAAGCACAGATTTAAATAATGTCATAAGTGTCATTAAAAATAATAATTATAAAAAGAATGAGAAAAAGTAAATGAGTAACAATAAATGAAATCCTCACAACAAACGGAGTGTGTGTGTGTGGGTTTATATATATACATATGCATATATATATATATACACACACACTCTATAGACACACACACACACACACACACACACACATATATATAGAGATTGATCAATTGATTGATTGTGACTGTTTTTATATTACACAATAAATCAGCATTAAGAGGAACTTCTAAGATCATTAACAATTCCAAGATCTAGTGAATCAAAGGAACTTAAGAGGAACGAAAGAGACCATGTATTCTCCCTGAAGAGGCCAAAATGGAGCCTGGACTATGTTTTTCAGCTATCAGTGACCTCTTTAATTGTTCTTTAACTCATGAGACTGAGACCTGTCACCAGGAAGACAGTTGATTGTCCTCTCAATTCCTTCCTCTTAAAACTGTCCCTGGGTTCAAATAGCCCATAATGTTTATTTATACTTTTAGTTTATAAGTTAATTTATAAAAATGCTATCATGTTTTCTTGGGCCAATATCTGCGTTGTGGCTATATTGTTAATAACCCTTGTTACATCAGTAGCTTAACTGGTAATGGAACATGGAGTTGGATAGATGGGTAGAGGTTCAAATCATATAGTAGAGCAGGACCTATATTAACTATACATTCTGAGGAAGAACTCTACAGTTAGAGAAGTGCACAAAGGACCAGTCGAGGATGGGATCTCCCGATGCATGGTGCATTAATATGCTAGCAAATTTCTAGGATCTATTTGATGTAGACCAAATGTCTTCCTGGATGTTTTGGACATGACTAAATATCCTGTAAGGGTGTCATAACCTAATATTTGTCTGATAATTGAGAAGGTACATTTGGATTTTTACCTCTTCGGAGTTATCATTCAGAATCTTTCATGTTTTGTGATACTGCAGTTGAATTTAATCAACATTGAGGTCTTGAAACTTTTAAAAATTATTAAGTTCTCCAATATTAGGGTTTTTAAAACTAGAACTTTCCATGTTTGTATATATATAAAAAATTAATAATTTGCCTAAATGAATTTATCATTTGCAATGTTTAAATTCAACATTTAGAATTAGTTGTCAGAAGACACCAAAGCAAATGAAGAATATACTGACATGTATTTTTCCTTACTTTAGTAATGAATTTAGCTCTTTAAGGTACTAATTCTAATGATATTTTTTGAAATAGCATTAATTTACAAAAAGTAAACAATTCAGATACAATTAAACTGTATCATGTTTTATCTAGAAACACCAACCACCGATTATCATCTGGGATATGTGGTAAAAGTTCATGTTCTCATGAGAAAATCTCTCTGTGAAGAAAGTCCTTAAATAGCGAACTCTACCCACACTTAAAAGTAATTTTTAATTGGAAGAGTTTTATTATTATTGATGATATTTCTTCAACTCACTTCCTGATATACAAGATACATGTTAAGTGTTAAGATTCTTAAATCTAAATAATGTGTTGACATGCATTCTGTTGTCGGGGACACATGAAAGAAGTGTGAATTGACTATTCATCTGACTTTTGATTTAGATATATTAAATTTATTTAATAAAAATAGTCAAATTTTAATAAAATTATAATGCCATGTTTAAGAAAAAATAGTAGTGACAATTTGGTTCTGCCTAGATATTCATCCTCTGTGGAAAACATAGATCAATAGCTAGTTTCCTCCCTAGTATAAAAATCTGTGAAATGGAGGACAGCTGAAAGTAGAAAACTTTTCTATCTTCTTTCCCTTAGGTTAAACTCAAGTACTTCATTCCTCTCTACCTAAAGTGTTTTAATTATAAATTAAAAATTAAATTATGGAGTTTTTAATTCATGTTTATGTGTTATGTTTTAGTTTTAACTAACCCTCAGAGGTTATCTTTTAAAAAAAGGTAGAAAGAAACAAAAATTAGGCATTATTTTACAAAGCATTAATTTTTTTCCTTTAGGAATATAAAAAATACAAAATATAAACATAAAATTTTATAAATATTCTCATTGGGAACATAGATATAAAAACTTTTATATGATTTTTAAAAATTACTTATCTAAGAAACATTTAATAATTGAAAATCTCTTGTTTTTATTTTTTCTTATGAACTTGAATTACAAATACATATACAATCCAGGTTCCAAAACTTACATGATATTCTTGGTTTATTTTAGATGACCATCGTGAATGAAATAGCCTTTGTCACTAGCCAGCATTAAATATAACATTGGACCCATTGGAGCAGTCATTGTCTTAGCAAATAAAATTGATAAGAATAACATTAAATCAGATGTGAGAAATTTTTATAAGAAAAATGAGGCAAGACCTAGAAAGAGGACAATAAAATATTAACTAACTGTGCCGCTCACGCGCTCACACACGCACGCACGCACGCACGCACGCACACACACACACACACACACACACACACCCCCACCCACAGCTTAGATTTCTACGGTAGCTGTAGCATAGAATCTAATGTCGGCTCTTGTCAACTCTTGGTCTTATGAACAGCAATACTTTTTTTATTTATGGTTTGTGGGTATGAGGAATCAAACCCCAGGACATTTATTCAGAATATTTATGAAGTGTGCCTAATAGCAAAATGCAGAATTTTTTCTTCTCAATTCAAAATGGTTTGTATTTTTAAACTCAACACTATAGACAGACTCAACAAAAGTTTAGAGAAAATTAGCATAAACAGATTGAAATAGAACAGGACATATGTATTACGGATTAGAATGACCCCAACTGAGTTTTTCTATTTATTACTTGGATCAAAGTACAATAAAGACAAAGAATGACCTAATTTTAATGCCAGTGACCTCAGAATAACCAGCCCTGCAAAGTATCATTTTTCCACTTCCAGGATTTCTCTGGGGAATTCAAATAAAAATTGGTTCCTTTCCTCCTCCGAGAGGACAGGACATCTGGAGAGTTTATCAATGGATAGGAATTTGTCTCTCACTGTGAAGAGCCTGTGATGTCTCTTCATGCGCACCAAGGGAATGTGGGCTTTTTGAGCAGCTGCAGGCGCTGGCGGTTTTTTTTTTTTTTTTTTTTTTTTTTTTAGACCCAGGCCCAGACATTGGGTCTGAAAGGGAAATTTATAGGCTGGGTGATGTGCACTGTGAGCTCACACTTTTACTGGACAAATGAGATAGATTTCAATCCGCGCAGCTGTAAACGATGTCCTGCAGAGTTCCACCTGATCTTTTACAGCTTTTCATAAATCAGTACCTACTGGCCGCGGACCGCAGTCATTAAAAAGAAATCATGGAAATTACATGTTTGCTCAGGGGAAGCAAAAAAATAACTTTCCTCCCTTTTTTTCTCCCTCCTTGTATTTAGGTTTGTGAATTATTCCTTTATGGATTTTCACACCGTTGCATTAAAAAGATACACATGTATTTTCTTCCCACCGACTCCTATTTTATCTACAAATGGTTCCGAACTAATTAGCCCCAGACACTGGAGAACAAATGTTAAGTAACTGCTAGTCCTAAGAATATCTTCTCATAGTGATCTTATTTCATATTGCATTAGATTTCTACATTACTAAGATTGAATGCTTGGTTTACAAAGGGCTTTAGTTTTCATGAATTAAAAATAATGATTAATACACTTTTTAAATGAGTAAGTAGATGCCTACTGAAGAATAAGTAGACGTAGATACCAATTATATTGGATATGTATGCTATACCACTATAATTATTTACTTTTCTTCTGTTGTGAATAATTTCAAGAATATATTAACTCTAAAGAGTAATTTTTAAAGCAAAATATTAATCATTTCTACTTTTATTATTGTCTGAAAATAGTAAAATAATTTTGCAATACTTTTTATATTTTTTTTGTTTGTTTCAAGTAGCATCTTACTATATTTCAGGGAGAAAAGCTTGTATTTGCCAATATTTTTAAAATGTGGATTTATAATGATCTTGATCTTTTTATCTCTAACATTAAAAATTCAGATATGAGTAAATGAATTTAATTGTTATCAGTAACTAACAATAATTTTGAGTATATATAGCTCTCAATAGGAGACTTGTATATAAATGACACATTAAGGAGAAATAGAGGCAATGTTTATTTTAATTATGTCTAGGCCTTGACAAAACTTTTAGCAATTATAGCTATTACATCTGGTTTAATTCCTCCCAGTGCTAAAAAATACCTACTTTGATTTTTAAGATAAAAAAAAAGATACCTGGGTATTTGGCATATTTGCTTCCCTCTAAAAAGTTCAGTATTATATTTCTTCAGTGGGGGAAATCACCCTGTCAGTTTCAGAATTGGACATCAAAGTCATTTTGAGAAGCAGAATGTTTTTTGGTCATTAGACTTCTCTTAAAGGACATTTGTCAAAAGAGCAGTTATTCTCTAAAAGAATTACATTATATACTCTTAGAGATCAGAAGAATTTTTGTAAGGCTAATTTAATGTCATTAACAGAAAAAATTGGGAGTATTGTTTACTTTTTTCTATTTATCCTGCAAGTAAATAAAAATAAATCTCTTCAAAGTTAGTGATCAATGCAATGAAATAATATATTTAAAGTTATTTTAATTAACTAAGTATAGCTGGGTCTTCAGAATCTCATTCTAAATATAATAAATATATTGTTTTTATGCCATTTCAGCTGCCTTTGCTTTAGAACTTCATTCTAAATTTATTAAATGTATTGTTTAATTCTTTATGCCAAGAATTTGGATTCTATACATTTACAATAATATTGAAGAATCCAATGACCTGAAGTATGAAAATATTATGGCTTTAAAGAGCAAGTCATTTCTCTGTTTCATTTGTATGTATATAAATATCCCAAAATAAAAAGAATATCTTACTGCCTACATAGAAATGAATTCATCTCCCATTTTTTTTTTATTATTTGGCTTTTTTATTTTTAAGTTACCTATATTCATAAAAATAATGAGCCAATTTATTTAAAGTAGAAACTATATTATAAAACTAGTCTTGCAAAAATGGTTTTCTTAAACAAATCTCTCTTTTATGTATAACAAATGCATGTGTTGTAAGAGAAAATTTGTTACTGTAAGACCATTTTCCATTTATTTATATAGTGCCATTTTCTATCAAGAACTTCTTTGAGAAAGATTTATTTGATTCTTAAAAAAAATATGAGGGGTCTTATTATTTTTATCCTTTTACACATGTCTACTATGATTGTGCTTTCCTTTTTTCTCTTTCTAAATTTCTCAAAAGCACTATGTTCAAATTGCCTTTTTCTTTTCATCATCCAATTATAACTAAACCTCTTAAAATTTTGTATCTCATTTATCATTCTAAAAGAATCAAAATAGTTCTCTAAAAAGAATCTGATATCCTTCTCTTTGCTTCATTGAAAGGCTTTTTTCCTCAGTTGTCTTTTTTTTCTCCCTCACCTGTCTACACTTTTGGAAAATTCCAAGAGCAGTAGTTTTTTGTAGCCTAAGTCTCGTTCCTAACTCTGATTGTTTCTATCTACCATTTCATATTCTGCTCTGTAATTGGTACTGCTCTCCAAAGCTCTAAATAGAGACGCTTTCTTTCTCTTTGAGTGAGAGTCTGTGTGGTGGGTTAATGTTCTGAGATGTCGACTAATGTTCCATACTTTCTTCCTTCTAAGATTGCCATCCACTGGCACTGATTGGCTCTACAATTTCCTTATAAGAAGCCTGAAATCTCTATTGGCTACCACCACACCTTGTTATATATGATAGAAGCATTCACTCATTTCAATTAGCTTCTTGGCTCCTGTAGACATTTGAGTTAGTGACTTCTGGGCTTAGCAACTGAAGCTTTTAGAGACTTCAAAATATCTTTGGATCCCTGGGTGGCACAGAAGTGGCAAAGAGAAGCTTAAATGTGGAGTCTGGCACATTGGGATGAGGGATATATCAGTGTTAACCTATATGAACCAACACCCTCCACTATTCATAAATTAAAATTTCTTGATCATCCATGGGATATAAGAATTTTAATTAGAAATAAAATAACTGTAGAAAAATAAAAATGGATACATTCGTGGTGAAAACTAGCATTAATATATTGAGGGTTTGTACCCGCTAGACATGTTTCTGACTGGGGTTTCTTTTATTATCTTTGCAGAGAGAGTGCTCTAAATTTTATGCCTGGATATAATTTTAACGTCTTCCCCAGCTTGAGAAGGGAACTTCAAGTTTCCAGTGAGACTTGGTCTCATTGTGTTGAGAATGCTCATCTGTCTCTCAGTCTTTTCCTTCTGCCCTTCCTACCATTATCAATAAGAGCACTCTTCTTGTGGTCCTCCATGTTCAGAATCTGGAAGTACTCTCGGGTACTTTGTCACTCTGCACATCTCCTTAGTCACCATGTCCTATAATACTTCAGTAAAACTTTCTGAATTCACATCTTTTTATTTTCTCTGCTGTACGATAGCATAAGACACTGAAATCACCTCCGAATTTCTTATTGTGAACCTCTTCCCTTTCAGTACTTCTTAGGTATAGCTGCCAGAGAACCATTCCATAGGTTGAGTGCAATATATCACTTAAGTATCTTCAATGTCCTCCTTTTCCTCATGGACAAAAATCTGGATTTCTAGAGATGATGTTAAATCTTACATTAGCTGATGAAATTATCTATCAGGTTACTGCCTTAAGGAAGAAGGGTAAAAAGGAAAATCTAAGACAAGTGAACCTCATGTGCTACTGTCTTTATATCTGAAATACTCTGGCTTCCTGAAGGAACTGGAAGTTAGCCACTGAGACTACAGTGTTGTTTAAGTGAAAGTGGCACAGGTTGAAAGGTTGAAACTCTTCTCTCCTCACACATTTGCCCCTCCCTGCAGAAACCAGTTGTGTAAATTAAATCATGTCACTTCTCTGCTTCAAATGCCTTAATAGATTCCTCATGTATTGCAAATTCCAAAGTCCTCACCACAGCCTGGGTAGCTTTAAGTGCACTGGCTTCTGTTTGCCTTCTCAGACTCATGACAGACTCTTCCTTTCCCTACTGCTCTTCAGTTTTCTGCCACTTCCTGGAGCCCTCCAAACGCAATTGCAGTTTCTTATTCCTATGCTAAGATTACTTTTTGGGGAGAGTGGGGTGAGATGGAAGTATTCTGTAAGCACGGGCCTCTTTTTCTTTCTTAAGGTCTCAGCTCATTATCAACTCCTCAGAGGGCTGCCTCTTTTCTAACTACCTTTTTATTATCTATCATGACCATCTATTTATTTCCTTCTTGTAATCCGTACTTGTCTACTGTGTATTGTACATCTTATATAATGTAAGCTGCAGGATGTCAGGAATCATATGTCTTCTTCACTGTTCTCTAGATTCTACCCATGTCTAACACATAGTAGATTGGCATATAATAAATAGTCATTGAAAAAAATGAATAAATAAATATTTGAATTAAAAAATGACGTTAAATAAGCATAACTATTTAAGTCGTTAAAAGGAGTCTAGATTCTTTTCTAGATGTTATGGGAAATCAAGGTTGGTTATAAACAGGTGCCTGAAATCATAGCTATATCTATCTATCTATCTATCTATCTATCTATCTATCTATCTATCTATCTTTCTATCTATCTATAAGAGATTTTTTGATAAAGAAATTACAAGGACTATAAGAAATGATGGTTAGAGCAGGGCAGAATGGAAGCAGGGAACATCTTAGAGGGCTACTATAGTGGTCTAAGTCAGAAGGGGAAAAAAGTCATAGAAGAGAGTGTTTGTAGATGGATTGTATTGATTCAGCCATCAACAGAATAATAATGTGGAGAGCAAGAAAATGGTGCCAAGAATTTTTTGATCCTCATTGGTCAAATAAATAAGTACTGGTGTACTCAACTAAGACAGGAGAAGGATGAAGGTATCTGGAGAAAACAAAAAGATTTCAAAATATTTCAATAAGAATGGAAAAGTGAATTTAAGGAGTATGTTAAAATTTGGATGCTAGGACATAGCCTGACATACTTCGATCTGATACTAAGACTATTTTTCTATATAAAATTGGATTTAAATATCCCTAGATCATATTATATGAGTTAGTCTTTATATTGCTAATACCGTCCTGTGGAAATGGTTTGAATGTCTTTTTTATGATATGGAAAGAATTGAAATTATGTTCTTTTTTTGCTATGATTGCCATTGAGTAAAGATCAAAAGAAATGGCTTCAGGGTGCAAAATGAGGACCATATGGCCCAGGGAAGGACAGGTTTGTTATATCCTGTTAGTTGTTAAATTGTCAGGTGGATTTTCAAAAGAGTCTGTATAGTCTCTCTCTCTGTGAAGTTTAGAACAGAGATTCACCCCTACAGGATAAGTTATGGGTAGTTTTACTTACTAAGGGTATATCAGTAAGTTCAACCTTAGTGACTTTTAAATGTTATCTCAAACAAAAAATCTATAATTCTCATATATTGATATTTAGACTTTCGTGTGGGTTCTTCTTATTCATCTTATTCAAATACAGTGAAAAAACTGGACCATAAATATTCAATATAATATTCCTGTTAGTTTAAAAAATCATATACTCTATCATAAAGTTCATTAATAAGTTCTCTATCAATCCGAAAGTCATTCTTCTTGGTGACTGTCAGTAAAGAGAGCAGATGTGCATAAAAGAAATAAGAAAACTCCTTTCAATAAAGCTTTGTATTATGCCTTTACATATGAGTCACAGTACAACATCATTACATAGTATTTATACATACCACTTAATACTGTGAATTTATGTGCACACTAAGTATAGGTTCTTTTACTAAAACTTCTGTAATTTACTTACAAGAGAACACATCATCAAAATATAAAAGAACTATTTTTCTCTTATGTATACAATGAGAAACACCAAATATATTAACACTCCTTTTCTTCTCATATGGCCCTGATAAAATTTATCTCACCTTTCCTATTTCTTCTATTACACTTTGTAAGTACACCTCCATTTAGGTTTCTCAAAAACCTTAAGAGAACTCAGTGATTCTTAATGGCATATGCATAAAATCTAATGTACATTATTCATTCTGGATCGCATTATAGTTATAATGTATCAGCATTTGTGTTGTTGTCTGGGAACACTGAAGCTTTTTTACTTTTAGTTTTATCCTTAATTGTATCTAACAATGTAATTGGCACACTATGTGGTTGAACAAATATTTGTTTAATTAAGTTGGGGGAAATTGCATTCTCTTAGCCAGTGCAATGTTATAGAAGCATTTTTATTATTTTCAAAGATTTATTTTAAATGTGGAATAAATTAGGACTTCATTAGAATTCCTCACCACTCCTAGAAATTACCTTTTTTTGTTTGTTTGTTCATCTGTTTTCTTTTTTTGCTTAACTACTTTAGAGTGAAAAGAAGCTATGTGTACTATATTTCTATTTTCCAAAGACTAAAATGAGCCTGAATGTAGGTTCACTTCTAGTCAAAATGGAAGTTAAAAATAACTCAGGATTTCATCATTATCATTAAATAGCATGAGCTTCCTCCTGAAAGATTTAAAAAGAAAAAAGAAATGTCTTCCAATCTTGAGGAATATAAATATCAAAAAATACAGTTGGGGGAGTGGGGAAAAAATTAACACCTTGGAGATAGACAATATATCTCTTTCAGAGTGAGTGCAAGAAGCAAACTCTAATGTGTCACCTTGCTGCTGCACTGGTGATGATCTTCAGACTGCCTGGGTTCCGGATTAGCTTGTCCAGAATGCTGACAATCTGCTCAAACTTGGGTCTGTTGTTTCTGTCTTTCTGCCAGCAATCCAGCATCAGCTGGTACAACGCAGCTGGGCAGTCCATTGGAGGTGGCAGTCGGTAGCCCTCGTCCACAGCTTTAATTACCTGTGTGAGAAGCAAAGTTTTCAGGGACTTAAGATGTAGGACTTCTTTTACTTCTTCATGGGTAAGCTACATTAATATGAATATTTTAAAGTTAAGTGAAAAAGCTCTCATTTTAAGTTGATTAAAAGGACAACTTGCCAAATAAATATTACTAATGCTCAAAAATGTTGTATAAAGAAAGATCAATAGAAAGAAAGTAGATTTAGAAAAGAAGTGTTTGTAAAGATCTTTTCAGATTAAAATCAAAAGAAATGTTCCATGATGCAGGAAATTCAGTGAATTATAAATGAATTTTTATTTAGTAATACAGGTTTCATGGAAACTGTATATGAATAAATGCAGAAAAAAATTAGTATATAGATTTTTGTCATACCACAGTTCAAATGGTACCCTCCAAATCATAGTAATCACTTTGGTAAAAGCTCATGTGCTGCACAATTAAGTATCTATCGGTTTATTAGTATTTTAAAATCATGTAAAGCAGTGATTTTAAACTTTACTATGAATCAGAACCATTTGGAGAACTTATTAATATACAGATGACTAACCTCTGATTCCATAACTCAGGAGTAAGGCCTGAGAATGTGCATTTCTACAAATTCCCAGGCCATGATAAAACTGCTAGTCCAGAGACCACACTTGGAGATGCTCTGATACAAAGAAAATTTGGAAAATAGAGATGTGCAAAAGTGAGTCTGATTTTCCCATTACTATTATAAAAAAATAGCTTATTTGAAGAAGTACAAAAGAGTTTTTATATCCAAATACATTAAAAGCAATTTTATATGTGGTGAGTAAGAAATGAGTAAAAGCATCTTATCTTTCCTTCTTATGTATCTTTGAGATCATGCTCAGTTTCTGGCTAAGCATAAAGAAAAATCTCTGAGTGCTTATCCCACATGCCAAGAGCATCCTTTTACTAAGCGTTAGCAAAATATGTCTTATAGAAACAAAAAAAACCTTTTGAGAAATTATATCACAGTTATAATAGAGTTAAAGATGATTTTTTTTCCATCTAGAGACTTCAATTTGCATAACTAAATTCATGTGTAACTTGAATACATTACAAGAAACAACATGTTAGAGATTAGTTGTTTTGTCTTATTTTGGGAAATGCTATATTTAAGTAAATAAATGTTGGCATAGATGCATTAATTAAATCTACAAACGATGGCAGACATGTGTATCTTACTAATGTTATATAGAAACAATTTTGCTGGCAAAGATACTTCAAACACTCCTTGGTGTCTGTTGGTTATCTTATTAGTCACTTATTTCCTTACATTTTGTTACAAATGTCTTCATTTTGTCTCATTTCTAAACCCCTGCTTGAGGGAAAAATATAAAGCCATAGGAACAACTCAATTAATGTTCTTTCAAGATTTGAAAGCAATTTCATTTTTTAAGTATTCTATTTCAATGTCACAAACGGAGAGCCACCTGGTTTCATTATGCTCCACTTCCTTGCACAGCTTGATCTTAGTCTGAAACCATAACTCATAGGTTACAAATACTTACATCCTGATTGGACATTTCCCAGTATGGTCTCTCTCCATAGGACATCACCTCCCAGAGAACAATCCCATAACTCCATACATCGCTGGCTGACGTGAATTTGCGGTAGGCTATAGCTTCCGGTGACGTCCACCGGATGGGGATCTTTCCTCCCTTGGAATATAAAATCATATGTACATACATGATACATGCAAAAAACATACATTATAACTTGAAATCTTATTGAATTTGTCAGGGTGTTTCTCTTCTGAACTGGAAAGTAAGTTTCTGTTGATGTATCTTGATATTCTTCTATTTTAATACCAAGTAGGAGTGAGTGGCATACCATTTACTGCAATATTCCAATTAATTTGGAAGAATTTTAAAACAAATAAAGTGAAAAAATTTAAAATTGCTTAAATACTGACATTTTATATCAACTATGGTCCATTAATTAGTCATCTGCAACAAAACAACTTGAAGTAGATCTACCATACCATATATTAGAATTGAATGAACAATCTCAAGTCAACCTTTATTGATTTAATATAGATTGATGCTCTACTATATAACCTTAGTTCATAATGTGACTAAGTTAATATTTGTAAACAAGTTATATCATTACTTGACATGAGTTCGTATAGGTATTAGTTAACTAAACAAATTTAAAATAAAATTATGCTTCTAAAAAACTCTCTTCAACACATTAATCAGTCATCTTAATTTATTCAATGCCTCACTTCATCATTATTCACTGAATTACCTTCCATGTATTGGGTAGGCACAATGTGAACTAGAAAGGTAGAATAACTACATTCCCAGAACTTACAATCTAGAGGAGAATATTACATCTATGAATTATAGGAGATATAAAGGTATTACTCCCATGGAATTTGCTCTCAGTTTAATAAATACATGTAATAAAGATGTGCCAAGTAGCAACCATATGGGAAGTATTATGCTAGTCACTCTGGGTGAGACAAATATAAATAACATACTGATTCTTCTGTTTGGAAAACATCAGGCAAATAAGAATAATTAGTTGATGTGAATAACTCAATGCAGAAAGAAATAAGTTTCTAGTGCTTTGCTTCTCAAACTTTACAATGAATATGAATCATCTGTGGCTTACTCCATTAAAATGGAAATTCTGATTCAGGAGTTCTAGAGTGTAGCCAGCGCCTGCATTTTTAAAAGACTCCAGTTGATGTTGATCACACTGGTCATGGAGCTCACTTTAAGTGAAGACTGTCATGATGCAGATCATGGAGCCGAGATTCTCACTAGAGAGTTTGTGGAGGTTGACTATAAACTGAGCTTTGAAAGATGTATCAGTTTTTGATACAACAACAACAACAAAAGAATGGATGTTCCAAAGAATTTATGTCATCAAAATCTTAAGCTACATTCATCAAAATATGTTCCATTGACATTGAACCTCATAGCACATCACTGGTTCTGAAGTAATGCTCAAGGGAGACAATATATTGCTTCAGATAAATGGTTTGACAACTTCAGAGGTAGGTTATTAAACCTCTCCATGCCTGAATTTTCTCATTTGCTGTTTGGGAAAGTAATAGTACTGATTCATAGCATTGTTATGGAGCTAAATGACAAATTTCAGTAAAATTTTTAACATAGTTCTTGGAACGTGGTGAAGCCTCAAGAAACATTAGCTTACTAGTTACACATTGAGGAAAATTGCATAAAGCAAAGCACAGAGGAGGAAAATGTATGTTGGAAGAACAGTTTCCAATGTAAAAAGACTACAGAGTATGTGGAGGAACATAATGAGAGAGGATGGGAAAAAGTCAAATGTGAAAAGGTCAAATTGGGATCTAATCATAAGTATGCTAAGTTTTATCCTGTAGGAGACAATGACATATGTGATTAGAGCTATCTCAAAAAACTTGACACTTGTCTTTGATGTTTTCATACAAGTGAGCTGTTCAAAGAGAGTACTGCCAGAAGAACTTTGTAAGAGGTAGGGCTTACACTAGGTATTGAAGAATGCGTAAAATTGTAGAGAAGCGAGCACAGAGAAGCCTCCAACCTGAGGTTAGTTGACAATTTATAATGGTGAAGTAAAATGAATCAAATTGGAGAGATGGAAGGCAGACTAAAGAGAGCCTTGGGACTTAGTGAGAGAGCTCAAAATGCACTGGAGTGACAATGGTCTAGAATCAGAAAAATAGAAAATTTCTATAGTCACATAGATGAGAGAACATAAGGTCTTATAAGTTTCCCCTTTTCTCTCTTCTCACTCATTTATACTCACTCACTCATTTACTCTCTTTTTAACAGTTTTTTTTTAACAAAAATTTTAAAAGGTCATTTTTCATATTTAAAATTAGAGGGTCTGTTTTCAAACCTAATATTGCCTACTTTTCTGTCAACAAATTCAATCTGAAAAATAATAATAACATTTTAAACCACCCAGATTAACTCATTTGTACCTGCCTAGACCAACTTTGACTTTTAAGTCAAGACTTCAAATAATACCTCTTAATTTTTATGAAAACATAATTATATGTATGACAATTAACAAACTCTGTTTAGGATTCTAAATAAAACCATTGGGCATACTTTCTCTCCTTTAAAGAATTCTGAGAATTAACAGAAGTCAAACAAAGCTTTATTTATGGTGCAAAAGAAAGATAATATTTTAAAATCTCAGCTAAATGTTTTATCTCTGCTACAGACATTATCATTTCCCTTTCTTTGCCCAGAACCAAATTACTAAAAGCACAGAAATGGGACTAAAAAAAAGAAAGGAAAAGAAAAAAGAAAGAAAGCCCTTTCCATGGTAAAAACTTTGTATTTATTTAGAAAATATAAGATACAGATGTATGTCATCTTACTAAGATCCCTAGTTCAAATTAAAATACAGACATTAGTAAAAACAATAGATTGATGAAAACCACGAATACTTATTGTGTTTTACTTCAACCAGGATTAAAATGCTGCATTCCAAAGTCGTTTCATCTTAAGTGCTTTATCACTATTTTCCAGAGAGGAGAGCATTTAGCATGTTTTAATGAAGTTTCTTAAAATAGTGAAATACTATAACGTGATCTATTTTTAGGAAGGACATGGCCAACCCTATGTGTAAGCTTGGAAAGAGAATCTTTTCACATGCTGTTCTGGATACAGACACACATGTTATTAGAGGGATCTCTGCAGCTTTAGCCACTCATCTCTTTGGTGGAAGCTGTGCTCTCCACAGCCTCATAACTTGACTGCGACTCTTGCAGTGTGTTATCAAATGTAACAGATGGTTACAGATTCAGGCAAATTGTTTCTAAAATGATTTTCCAATCAAGGGCTTTCTATTTGCTTTCCTGTGTCTTATTAAAATGTTGAACCCAGACAAAAAGAAAATGTGTTTGGAAAAATATACGAGGAATTGTTTTAATGAAAACACATTTTAATTCTGTCCTTGTGTTAATATGTGCCTGCTGCACACACACACACACACACACACACACACACACACACCACACCACACACTTGTTAGAATAACAATTTCAAACATCAATATAACAATTTCTGTAACACTGGCTGATTAAATAATTCTTACATTACTTTAACTTCAATTGCATTAATTCTTAACAAAATATTTTGGCTCTTAGCTCACTGTGTTACTTTGGGAAAGTATGTTGGCCAAATTGCACAGTAGTCACCTATGAATAGACAAAAGCCTCTCACTACAATATTTACTAACTTTGGAAATGCAGATTATGGCCTCTCCACTTGTTTGTTATTCGAGTTTTTAATCTCAGATTTCCCTTGGCTCCTAACTGTATCAGAACTTAAGTTTCTGGATTTATGCAAAAGTATAAGGAAGTGGGGCGGTTTGATTTTTTTCATTTTATTCCGAACATGTTATTCTAAACACATGAAGAATAAGTAAGTAGCATTTAATTAGCTCAACAATTAAACCAGTTAGCAAAGTTAAATGTTTTCTTAATTTATCTAGAAGTTTCCATTGATCAGCCTTTTAGTGTACTAGTTCTTTTCCTTATTTGTTAATTCTGTTCCATGTTACTGTTTAGTAAGTCCATATACTTAAAAGTAAATATTTTTTTATTTCTCAGTAGAAAATTCTTAATTCATATTTTCCTGTGTGATTCCCATACAACTTATTCTAAATGAACAGCTAGGGCTAATTTGAACTCTTTATTTAAAAGGAACTGTGAATGAATAAGTATTGTTTGCCTTTGATTAATGCTATTGTTAAAGCTCCTAGATAGTTAGTTTTAAACTCTAGAATTTTAACCCTAGAACACTTAGCTCTCTTATTAGAAGATTTTCATTATCCACTTTCAGGTAGTGTTTTAGACTGACTGGCTTTGCTCTGAGAATGATGTGATAATCATAAATTCAAAGACTCTTATCTTGCCTTTGGCCAGCCATCTGGTAAATGATGCCATATATCACTGAGGGATTTAGAAGAGAATAAAGATGATTGAAGATTATATTCATTATTATTTAGGAAATTTTTGTCATTGGCAATAGATTTATGATATACATAAAACAAGCAATAAATTGTCTAATTTTTAGTAGGGTACTCAACATATGTTTTGCCTTTCTTCATTTCTAATCCCCTTCCATTGGTTAACACACTTTTACTATTGATATAAGAGACTTATTAAATGAAGATATAGGGAAAGCTCTTGGTAACTTCAAAGCACTATTCAAAGTTAGCATTTATTGCTATTGTTGCTAAATGTAAATCAAACTAAGATGAATATTATGAAATTTTTTCTTTTCCTATGATTGGCAAAAAGCTACATAAAGTCACTCTGGCTTTAAATGAGAGAAAAGTAAACCGTCATTGCAAACACTTAGTTTGAAATCAAACTACAGGAGAGATTCCAATCTAGCAATATTATTATAGAGTTTGAGGAAGGGTGAATATATATGTTGTCATGAACTTTTTAAATTTAACCTTTTAGTTTTAAAGTCCGTATAGTCAACACTAGTAAAACAAATTCAAGTAGTAGCTCTTTTCCTATTCATTACCATAAATAAAATTAGCGTGCCCAAACTATAATTTAAAATCATAAGACTATGAAAGCTGAATAGATTATAATGAAGAAGATAATTAGCATAAACCACAGGAGCCTATGCTCATTCACTGCAAAGAACAATTGTCTTTTTTAGATATGATCTTGGCAAATGCTCAGAGTAGGCACTCAACAAATGCTCATGGACTTGAATTGTATTCCCTTTCACCTAAATACATGCTATTCTTTTTTTGGAAAGATCTCTCCCTGCTTGAGTTTTGTAACTAATAAACTGCTTAGTTGAGCATTCTGGTCAAATGAGAACTTATTGTTAGAACATTTGAAAATCTTGTGAGCCAAGTTGGTTAGCTCCATCTTCTGTGATCTTTCTACTATTTAATTATCCTGACTAGACTGGGATGTCTGGAGGATTAACTGCCTTTCTTCCTTCATCTTTTCATTCCCATGGTTAAAACAGAAATCTCACTTGTTTCCCAGACGAATGTGTAGTTTTGTTGAGAGAGAATATGATTAATTATTTTATAGACTTAGAATAGTAGATCTCACTAATTTCTTTAATAAGTTTTAGCAGTTTTAAAATACACAGTTCATTTTAAAAATACATTAAATCTAGTTTTTCAGAATATATGTGAATATTAAGTAAGAATAATGAAACATACAGCATAATAATAGCTTTTTAAAAAAATCATTCTATTTTGGATGTTTTCCTCTTTCTCATGCTACTATTTAATAATGCTGTTCCATCATGACAGTAAATATAAGGATTTCTGAACATCATTTTTTTATTGTATTCATAAAAGTATAAAAATATCTCAAGATGTTGTATGGATTAAGTATTTTAGAATTTGTAGAGTGCTATAAAGATTTTTATTTGATTCCATAAACAATATGCATTCTGTATCAACTGTATTAATATTAATGTTGTAAGTACTTTACTAACTTAAAACACCACTAATAATTTAATAAATATTCTTAGTCTATGTACATGAACATTACTCCATTCCACTGTAAGATGAAGATAGGTAAAAATTTAAAATATAAAAAATAATAATGCAGTAAGACATATACTGACTGAAAATATATGTGACATAATTATGTTAAGTAGATATGTCAATTTATGAGTTTAAAATAAAATCAAAACATCAAAAATAAAGTAACATTTATAGCATTGGGGAGAAAAGAACTATAAATTTTAAGTATTAGATTAAAAGCAAATGAAAATAAAATTTAATAGGTATAAAAGTCATACTATTTGTTGAATTCTGTTTGTGATATCTCAAAGTGCAATATTCTAAGAGGCCCATTGGCAGATGGCTAGTCAGTTGCATATATATATATATATATATTTACAATGGCAATATATTCCACATTGTCTCATGCAATGTGCAGTCTGGTATGAATAGGAGAAATTATAAAGTACTTGAGAGGAGCATTCGATCCTCACTTCCAGTCTTAATACATTCTTTACATATCTTGGATAACTTTAAAATAAGGTCTCTCCGCAGTAGCACTATTGACATTTTGGAGCTTATTAATTCTCTGTTGTAGAGGCTGTTCTACATATTATAGGATGTTTACAAGCATCTTTGGCCTCTACCCACTAAATTACATTATCATCCTCCCAATTGTGACAGCCAAATATGTCTCTAGACATTGCCAAATATTCCCCGGGGAGCAAAGTTATCTCTACTTTAGAATTAGTGCTTTAGATGATGTGTGACAAACCTTGATCAGTATGGTAAAATAATTCAAATGAAGTCTAGGATTTATCTGAGATTTTATGTAGAGTTAGTCAAAGTAAACTTTCCCCCTGCTCACCATTCACACACTTTCAATGGATATTTTTATTTCAGTGCTAATCTAGAAAATTTAAGGCCAAGTTCATCAGAGCTAATCTTCTGATATCTGGGTTTTGGTAAATGTAACAACATCTCTGAATTTTTTCCCTCTATTTCTTAATGTTTTATTGTTTTATTTTATTTTTTCCTTCCTTTTTTTTTTTTTTTTTTAACGAAAGGGGGATATCTTTCTATTGGTAATGAAACTTAAATAAGCCTTATAAATTAAGCATCAATTTCTTTATCAGATGATGGCATCGACGACCAAAGATTTTACTAAGAAATGAATGTTTACTCCAAAAGGAAACACTATCTTCTATCTACAGCTACAAAAGCATAAATGTCATTGGTATAGTGAGACAGTATAAAAGTCTTTCAGGGCCCAATTTGAAATGTGGTGAAAGAAGAAGCTGGGCCCATAAATTTTAATTTAGTTACACTTCATGATAAAGTTCTCTCCCTCTGAACATTTATAGATCTGAGACTATCGACATAAAATAAATGGAATATACAAGAGTCTGACTCATTCACCATTGCAGAATTTATTCATACTTGTGCTTCTGATTGAACCACAAAAATTCCTCATCTCCCCCTCCAGCAAATTCAAGCTTATATTCTTGACCTTTTTTTTTCTTTTTCAAGTTTAGAAATTGCTTTCCCAGTTTATATATGGAGGTGTGGACATTTTTAAATTTTAGATGTTTTAAAAATAACTACCGAAAAAACATGGTGGAGTGAGAGATGTCTCCGGATCTCTCCCCTTGAAACAACAATAAGCTGAACACCCAAACTGCACACCAGCACATCTGAGTGGGATCTACACATAGCTACCACAGGTCTGAACCCCGGGTGTCGGGCGGTGGACTGGGACAAATAAAGAAACTGCCTCTTGCAGCTGTCAGAGCTCCTTGCAGGAGGAGGAGGAGGAGTGAAGGTGCGGCAACTTCCTTGATCAGCCTGCCTGGAGGTGCCGGGACATAGTGGCCATCAATAGGGCCCAGTCATCAGTGTAGAAAGCAGAGAAGCAGGACTGGACAGTAGAGAAACAACAGCTGATTTTCAATGGCCCCAGTTCCAAAACTGAGGCTGAGCTGCAGCCCCCAATCTGCAACCCAGAGGGCCCCTCCCCCCATACCCTCCGAGACCGATCACTGCGAGCCCCAGGTGGAGTCTGACCAAATGCTGCCGAGATTGAGTGTACCTCTCCCAGCCTTTGGAGCTCCCTAGAGGAGAAAGGGGTGAGAAGAAGGAGCGGCAAGTTTGTGCTGCCAGTTCCCTGAACAGCTGAGCCTGGGAAGACTGTGGGCTCCCCATGGCTGGCTGGCTGGGTGCAGGGCCCAGTCATTAGGGCAGAGAGTGGAGAAGCAGCCGGCAGAGCAACAACAGTTGATTCTACCAACTGTGGTTGTAAAACTGAGGCTGACCGCAGCCTCCAACCCCGAACGACTCAGAGGGTCCCTCCCCACATATCCTCAGACACTATCACCGAGGAGCCCCAGGGGAATGTGAGCAAACGCTAAGGAAACTGTTAGAGATCCAAGAGGCTTAGATGCCACCTACTGGAAACCAAAAGAAGAGTGACTTCTTTGCAGCAGGCTACAGAGAGACCTTTAGATAATAAATCCTCTTTCTGGATAAAGAACAGAATACACTTCCATTAATGCCCAGGCAGAAAAACGGTCCATTAATCACCATGAACATTTAGGTGACAAGGCATCTCAGAAAGAAAGAGAAAAATATCAAGAAAATGAGCTTACAGACATGGAAATATGTGACGTAAGTGACAGAGAATTCAGGATGGTACTTCTGAAAAAAACTCAGTGAGTTCTGAAATGAGTCATATCAGCAATTTCAGTAATTGCAAAAATAGCTAGATGAACAGAGAAAGGAGATTAAAATCCTTCAAAAGGACCAAATAGAACTTCAGGAGATAAAAAACACACTGCAAGAGTTGAAAAATAAAATAGCAAGCTTGGGAATAAGAGTTGACTAAATGGAGGAAAGGATCAGTGATATCAAAAAAGAAATAAATCGGAAGGAATAAGAGAGAAACCGAAGAATGAAAAATAATGAAAGAGAAATATAAGAACTAGTTGATACCATCAGGAGAGGAAACAAAAATAATGGGAATTCTTGATGGAGAGGAAAAGGAGCAGGGACTAAAAGCATTTTCAGACAAATAGTGGATGAGAATTTCCCAAATCTAAGAAATGAGCAGGAGCTTGGAATTCAAGAAGTTAACAGAACACCCAATTATCTCAACCCAAAAAGGCCTTCACCAAGATACATTGTGTTCAAGTTGTCAAAAATCAATGACAAAGATAGAATTCTCAGGGCGACCAGGGAGAAGAAAACGGTAACATATAAAGGAAAATCCATTAGATTATCATCGGACTTATCAGTGCAGACCTTACAAGCCAGAACGAAATGGATTCAAATATTTAAACCATTAAATGAAAGGAACTACCAGCCTAGAATAATGTATCCAGCTAAGCGCTCCTTTAGATATGAAGGAGAAATTAAGAACTTTTCAGACATACAAAAATTGAGGGAATTCTCCACTATGAGGCCTGCAGTACAGGAAATTCTGAAACAGATCAGTGCACCTAAAAGAAAATAACAACAACAAAAATACATAATTAGGAGTAAAGTGACTATCAGAAAATAGAAGCAAAGGAATGTAACCCTTACTAAGAAGATGGCTTTAAAGCTTAAATAATAAGAGAATTGATATTGCAAGATAGTAATGAACGTTCAGCATACATAGAAACAAATTGAGATAGCAATGACTGAAAAGGGGAGGATTAAAATCCAAATTCTCAAAGGGGAAAGGAGATAAGGCACACACAGAAGAAAATAGACAACTGTGTATATATAACTATGTTTTTCATATTTGTAATGGTAACCACACACCATAGAGTCAGAACTGAAGTATATAATATAAAATAAAAAGAACCAGAGGCAAAACCCACAAAAGCCAACCAAAATAGAGAAAACAGAAACAAAAGGACAAGGGAGCAATGGAAACACCGAGCTACTAGAAAGCAAAAGATAAAATGGCTATAAGAAGATCTCATATTTCAATAATCACCCTAAATGTAAATGGACTGAACTCACCCATAAAAAGGCACAGAGTTGCAGATTGGATCAAAAAACAAAACCCAACCACATGCTGCCTCAGGAAACCCATCTCAGCTCCAAAGACAAATATAGACTCAAAGTGAAAAGGTGGAAAGTGATATTTCAAGCAAATGGCATTCAGAGAAAAGCAGGAGTAGCAGTACTAATATTGGACAAAATAGACTTCAAAATAAAAAAGGCAAAGAAAGATATTAAGAGACACTTCATGGACCAAGAAGACATAACACTTATTAATATCTATGCTCCCAATCAGGAAGCCTGGAAATATGTAAAGCAATTACTAACGGAACTAAAGGGAGAAACAGACAAAAACACTATCATAGTAGGAGACCTAAATACCCCATTGTCGGATTTGGATAGATCATCCAAACAGAAAATCAATAAGGAAATAACATTCTTAAATGACACATTACACCAACTGGACATAATCGACATTTATAGAGCCTTCCATTCCAAAATGGCTGCTTATACATTCTTCTCTAGTGCACATGGAACATTCTCAAGAATTGACCACATACTGGGACACAGACATAGCCTCAACAAATATAAGAGGGTTTATAAATCATACCAACCATATTCTCTGAAACTAGAGATAAATTGCAGAAAGAAATCAGGAAAAACTGCAAATACATGGAGATTAAACAACATGCTACTGAAGAATAACTGGGTCACGGAAGAAATAAAAAGAGAGATCAAGTGATACATAGAAATGAATGATAATGATAGTGCAACATATCAAAACTTTTGGGACACGGCAAAAGCAGTCATAAGAGGAAAGTTCATATCATTACAAACCTATCTCTAAAAACAAGAACAAGCCCAAATAAAATAAACAATCTACCATTTCATCTTTAAAAAACTAGAAAATATAGAACAAATGAGGCCTAAAGTCAGCAGAAGAAAAGAAATCATTAAAATTAGAGCAGAAATAAATACAATTTAAAACAAACAAACAAACAAAAACAATGGAAAAAATGAATACAACAAAGAGCTGGTTCTTTGAGAAGGTTAATAAAATTGATAAACCCCTGGCTAGACTTAATAAAGAAAAAACAGAAAGACACAAAAAACAAAATCAGGGATGAAAGAGGGGAAATTATGACTGACATCACAGAAATACAAAGGATCATGCAAGAATACTATGAAAAAGTATATAACACTAAATTTAATAACCTAGAAGAAATGGAACTATATTTAGAAAAATACAACCTTCCTAGACTAAATGAAGAAGAACTGGAAAATTCAAATAGACCGATCAGCAGTATGGAAATTGAAACAATCATCAAAAACCTACCAAAAAATAAAAGTCCAGGATCAGATGTTTTCACCAGTGAATTCTACCAAATATTCAAAAAAGATTTGATACCTATTCTCCTCAAACTCTTCCAAAAAATTGAAGAGGGGGCAATACTTCCCAACGCATTTTGTGAGGCCAATATTACTCTGATACTGAAACCGGGTAAAGATAACACAGAAAAAGAAAACTACAGACCAATATCTCTCATGAACACAGATGCAAAAATCCTAAATAAGATACTAGCAAACCAAATACAGCAACATATGAAAAAGATTATATACCATGATCAAGTGGGCTTCATCTCAGGGGCATTGGGATGGTTCAACATATGCAAATCAATTAATGTGATATACCACATAAACAAATTAAAAAATAAGAATCATATGATCATATCAATAGATGCAGAAAAATCCTTTGACAAGATACAGCATTCATTTATGATCAAAACATTCTACAACATCAGTATAGAAGGAAAGTACCTTAACATTACAAAGGCCATATATGACAAACCCTCCACCAATATTATACTTAATGGTGAAAAACTAAAAACCTTTCCTCTAAGATCAGGAACAAGGCAAGGCTGTCCAATATTGCCACTGCTATTCAATATAACATTGGAGGTCCTAGAAAGTGCAATTAGGCAAGAGAAAGATATAAAAGGCATCTGAATAGGAAATGAAGAAGTCAAATTTTCACTATTTGCAGATGACATCATTCTCCATTTAGAAAACCCTAAAGACTCCACAAGGACACTACTAGAAACAATAAGCATATACAGTAAAGTCTCTGGATACAAAATCAATGTTCAAAAATCCACAACATTCCTATACTCTAATAATGAAGGATCAGAAAAAGTGGAAAATATTCCTTTTGCAATTGCAACAAAAAGAATAAAATACCTAGGAATATTTTAACGAAACATGTGAAGGATCTATATAATGAAAACTACAAGACCCTATTAAAGGAAACTGAAGAAGTTATAAAGAAATGGAAAGATACTCTGTGTTCTTGGATTGGAAGAATAAACATAGTTAAAATGACAATATTACCTAAAGCATTATAGAGAGTTAATGCAATCCCCATCAAAATTTCATCAGCATTTTTTTAAAGAAATAGAACAAAAAAATCATCAGATTTGTATGGAAGCACAAAAGACCCTGAATTGCCAAAGCCATCCTGAGAAAAAAGAATGAGGCTGGATGCATTGCTCTGCCCAACTTCAAATTTTATAATACAAAGTGACAGTAATCAAACGGCATGGTATTAGCAGCAAAACACACACATGGACCAGTGTAATAGAATCGAGAGTCTAGAAGTAAACCCATATCTATATGCGCAAATAATTTTTGACTAAAAAGCCAAAAACATACAGTGGAGAAAGGAAAGCCTCTTCAATAAATGGTGCTGGCAAAATTGGAAGGTCACCTGCAAAAGAAAGAAATTAGACTGTTGTCTATCACCACACACCAAAATTAATTAAAAATGGATCAAGGACCTGAATATAAGACCTGAAACAATAAAATGCATAGAAGAAAACATAGGAGCTAAACTCAAGGACTTTGGTCTTAAAGAGGATTTTATGAGTTTGACCTCAAAGGCAAGGGAAGCAAAAGCAAAAATAAATGAATGGGACTACATCAAACTATAAAGCTTCTGCTCAGCAAAAAAAATTGTCAACAAGATAAAGAGACAACCGTCTCAATGGGAAAATATATTTGCAAGCAACGCCTCTGAGAAAGGCCTAATATCTGAAATATACAAAGAACTCTTATGACTCAATAACAACAAAAAAACAAACTATTCAGTCAAAAAATGGGCAGAGGACCTGAACAGACACTTCTCCCTAAAGAACATATAAATGGCCTACAAATATATTAAAATATGCTCAACATGCTAGCTATTAGTGAAATGCAAGTCAGAACCAAAATGAGATGCCATCTCACCTGTTAGAATAGCTATAAATAACAGAACAAGTAATAACAAATGTTGGAGAGGATGTGGAGAAAAAGGAATCCTCATACACTGCTGGTGGGACTGCAAATTGGTACAGCCACTATGGAAAACAGTATGGAGTTTCCTCAAAAAACTAAGAATTGATCTACCATATGATCCAGCAATCCCACTACTGGGTATTTACCCCAAAGACTTGAAAACTCATATCCGAAAAGATATTTGCACACCGATGTTCATAGCAGCATTATTCACAGTGGCCAGGACATGGACCAGCCGAAGTGTCCTATGATAGATGATTGGCTAAAGAAGCTGTGGCACATATATACAATGGAATATTACTCAGCTATAAGAAGAGATAAAATACTGCCATTTGCAACAACCTGAATGGACCTTGAGATAATCATGCTAAGCGAAATAAGCCAGATTGAAATCATGCTAAGCGAAATAAACCAGATTAGGTTTATATCCACTTATATGTAGGATATAAACCTAAAAGCATCAAATGAACAGGATAAACAAAGACTTAGGGACATGAACTATGGACCAGTGGTTACCAGAGGGTAGTGGTTGGGGGAGGAGGGGAGAGGTAGACGGGTAAAGAGGGTCAAATATACAGGGGAAGGAGGAGGGCGAAGTGGGTAAAGGGGATCAAATATATGGTAGCTAAAGGAAACTGAACTTTGGGTGGTAATCACACAATAGAATATATAGATGTCAAACCATAATGTACACTTGAAAATTATATAATTGTATTAACCAATGTTACCTCAATAAACTTAATAAAAAAATACCTACCAAACACATCCTTCACTGGGCTATCCAAAAATTTGAGTGTGATGAGACAAAATTGTGCCATCACTTAGCATACTTTTTCTTGCCACAGTAAAACTATTCTAATGAAATTGTTATTAATGAGCTATAACTTGAAAGCATTTATATATCTACATGTAAGCTCCCCAGATCTTTACGTATCTAGAAGCCTTCAGTTGCCTAGAGCAAACCCAGAATCACAGCATAAGAAGTATGTCTAAAAATCTCAATTGCAAAGAGATCACCAATCTAAATTTAACAGTATCAGAAGTTAATGTTTGTCCCCCATATTTGCAATGCTAAACCTAGAGCCAGTTCCTCCAAGTGCTGATGTTTCATCTATTTATAGCTCATTAATTGGGGATGCAGGGAGATTTATAATCATTTGTTCCATTTGGATTTTAAAGTTTAGAGATAATAAGGAGTCTTGATTTCTGGGCTCAGCTTTGACCCTACTACTTAATTTCAGCCGTTTCTTAACCTCTCTTTGCGGATTTCTTGTCATTCACAAACTGAGTGTCGTGGGAAACATAAAACCTGGCTTTATGTTGTCTTATCTGTCTCTAACAGATGTGCTGACTTATGAACGTTAGCTCTTACAACTTTCAAATTTCCATCTTAAACCTACATGAATATCAAAGATGCTGACATTTTCAATGTCAATTATTTTGGACTCTAAAACATGATCCTAACTTTGGACTAACCTGTATATCTATTAAGTAATTTACTTCTATAGAATTCTTACAAAAAAGTTAAAGGAGAAGAATAAAATGGAGCAAGTAATGATGCTAAGATTCTCAGCAGAGGCATACATAACTGCTAAACTCTAATCCAGGATTAAAATAGTCCAAAACCTTGTTCACTTTGGCCAGAAACAGCAGTTAGAGCAGGAATCACATAGTAGACCTGTTCTCAAAAGATCTTGCAATTCAGTTCTCTAAGTTTAATGAATTTAGACAGTTCGAATGAGATATTTGGCTAAAAGCCTGGTATTTTTTCAGGCATTGAAATGAACAGCTCATTTACTATGTGCTAGGGGGTTTCAAATCTTGATTTCTAAAGAAAGAGAGTGTAATTGCTGAACTCTGTGAACACTGAGGCATATCTCATATCTGCTTTAGTTTTTTGCTAATTATATGTACAAATCTCTCCCTGCTGATTTAGGAAATACTTTGCTGATCCACAGTTCATATTGCCTGCCTGTGAACTCTGTCAGGTCATACTTAGAGTGACAAAGGGCTTTAGAGAGTTTATCTTCGTAAACCTAAGTAATTGAGTATTTAACCTGGAAGCAAATATTGGCTTCTTGGGTTAGAAATGGAACTATAGAAATAAATCATTTAACTCAAGGATCCAGTATCTATCTACTGTCAGGAACTAATCTTCAGTCATTGTAGAACAACAGTAGACAACAAGGTGAAGGACGATCCAAGAAGACTCCCAGGGGAAGCGTCTATTCTAATCCTCAGTAGTTCAAATTTAAAAGCCATTGAGAGAATCGTTTCAGCAGATGTTTGATTGCCACAGAGATCAGAGATGAATGATCTCCTACGTAGCAAAAGCCCACTCCTTGAACTTTTGAGATTTTTCAATATTATGAGAATAGCTTAAGAATTTCTTGAAATACAAGAAAATCTTCACATTGCATTCTAGGTAACTCTATGTCTATCTAGGAAATAAAATACAAATAAAGAACATTTCTGTTACATTGAAGCTTTACATAATACAATATAAAATTAGGTCATCTGATATATAATGTCTATGCAACAAAAGCAATGCAAACATTTAAGGATAAGGCTAAACATATATCCTAATATGAGTATAGGTACTTTCAAAATTCAATGAAGTTTTAAATGCTAAACTTTTTGTTTTATATATAATTAATCCCTTATTTATTTTTTAAAGGTCATGGAAATTCATTTGAAAGTCTGAATTTTAAGCACTCTGAACACAACTTGCCAAGGAAGCAATATTTTAAACAAATAAGTCAGAAAGGTCTATTCAATATAGCAGGGGTATTATATATTTATAATAAAAATGATGAAATAGAAATATGTTTATTTTAGTAATCAATCAAAGAAAAGTTCATAATTTGAGTAGGCTTGATTTGTTTAATATTATAATTAAAAGTAAGGAAAACTGAAATAAGTTGAGAATCTCATAAATATCTGTTGCGACGTTTCTGATTAGACATCATGCCCATGGTTCCCTTGTATATCTATGTCTGGTAAATAGCTGATTGAAATATGGAACAATTCCAGAGCTATGGCTAACAAATGATAGAAATGGATCTGAACCATAACATGTAGAAGTATGGTTAAAAAAGGGTGATAGGACAGGAATGAGTCAAATTATTAGCCATTCCAGACATCCAGTGGTAAAATCGGATTAGGGTGTCATGACTGCTGTCCCCTCCAATCCCAAAGGGATTTGGGGCTGATCAGTGGCTTTAGGGTACATGGGAAACACAGTGTATGCTGTGTCATCACATATTTGAAAAAGTGGGATATTCACAAGTGAACTGTAAATAATTTCAGAAAGTGATTTTTACTAAGCTTCCAGGAATCACAACACTAAGGACTGTATCAGTCACCGTTAGCCTGTTTTTTTTTTTCTAAAATAGATCATTAATCTAATTTGTCCACTTGAAAAGTGAGCCTGTTGGAACCAGAGCAATGATTAAAACTATTTTATTAAATTGAAAATTAGTTAAAGGAAAATGAATCTGGTTGTCTAATCTTGATATATCCATTATTTGCTCCTTCATGTTCACCAATTCTCTGCTCTAACATCATTTTATCAGGGAAGACTTTCTCTGATCATCCTAAATTAACACCCCCTGCACACTGTCCACATTCCTTATCTTCTCTGCCTTGCTATGCCTTTACTTGTTTGCTTATCATCTGAATTTCAAACTAGAATGTAAGCTCATGAGGTCAGGGCTTTGTTTTATTTATCTCTGTATCCTCAGATCTTAGAATAGTGCCCAGTATATCGTAGGCACTAAAATACGTGTTGAATGAATAAATAATGAATTTTAGAGAAAATAGTTTCTGCTAGAGACTGTGTATATTTTTACATTCAATCTCCTCACTCACTCCTGTGTTCTACTCCAAAATTATAGTTGTGATTTTTCCCCATATAAATCTGGATAGATTATTTTCACATGTTAAAATGTTCCTTCTACCCATCTCTCTGAAATGAAAAATACTAGAGTTCATTAAATTTTAATGCAACATTGATAACTGAGATTACTAAATCTTCTAAAGTTTTCTGATTTTTGAACATGTGGCTTTACTTTGTGAAGCTACATAAGGCATATTCAAACTCATCATAAGAGAGTAGGGAATAAATTCATGATTGACATTATTTAATTTTGTTTGAAGCTTAAAATACATTACTGTATGAAGGCTACCGATTAGATATTTACTTATTGCTATATTTTCATTCATGTGTGAATGACATGTGATGTATATTATTAATCAAAAAAAATGTAGTTGTCTTTTTGTATCTCACCAGTTTTTGGTATACGAAGTTTTTAGTCTTGAGATCCTGCAGAGCAAAGGCTCATATTTTCTGTTCTTGGAATGAAGTTATCTTAAACAGGTGTATTTAACCACTTAGATTTTAACTTCTTGTTTAGCCACTTTTTAAAAAAAAATCTTGAAAATAACATTGGATAAGACAAAGCTGTCCTAGAATATTTCTGGCACTAACTTCGCAGAGTCACAGAGGTAAAAAATTAAATGTTATTATGTAAAATAAAGTTTTTTTCTCCTGTTACTTAACACACAATGTCTATGATAACTTTTCACTTAATTTTATTTTCTAAAAATTAAATAAGGTGTTACATGGCCATTGGACAATGTGAAAAAAGGCAGAACATTTTCATCTAATATAAAAACTGAATTGGTTATCGCTGCATATGCATTTTCTAAGCAGAAATAAAAAGAAAAATATCTAATAGTGATGAACATAACCCAAACAAATCATTTGGTTTTCTCAAATTTTTCAAATTAGTTTACATGGTAATTATGCCTCTAAAATGAATCTGGGGACTTGAGAATTAGATTTGTTTTATGGAACACAAAATATAAATAAGATAAAGTCTGCATTTTTTTCTGACATTCTCTAATTTTGTGTAAAACAAGCAAATTGAGCACTATTATGTTAAGATTTTGTATATCATCTATTTCAACACATAAATATAAGAATGCTCATTTGCACAGATGCATTCATAAATAAAAATTGCTAACCTATTTAAAATGAAATTTGATAAGAGGAAAAATTGAAAAATTATTCAGCAGCAAAGAGTTGTCACCAGTAATATCATGGTTCTATTAGAATGAAATAAGATAAGTAGTGCAGTGAAGAAAAGAGGAAACATGTCATAATTCTACTTTGAAATTAACATGATGGGAAACCAAAGAGAGAGAATTCATTTTTTTATTTGTTTTTCTCAATTAAAAATTCTTTCATGGTTTTTGCAGAGCTAAATGCTCCAATCACATTCATCCCAAGTAAAACCCTGGGCCTTCCACGACGATTTGCAAGGTTTCGTATGCAGCTGCAGTTATGCTTCAAGGCTTTTCTTCAACATGTTACATCATGCAGTGTCATAAGACAGATTCTATATCATTTAATAAACACTAAAATACTTATTCAGATTTTAAGGTGATTTTTTAAAGATAAAATATCTATAACAGAGGTTCTCAAGATGTCATCCAAGCTTTCTGGGTGTCACTAAGAGCCCTTCCGACGGTCTGCAAGATTGAACTACTATTTTCATAATAATATTAAATAAAACATTATAGCTGTTCTCATTCTCAAAACCTCATGAGTATACAGAGGAATTTTGCAAAGGTTACAGAATGAATAATAATATTATATAATGGAACGTGTCAGTGTTTGGAATTTCTGCATAACTCAGTAGTGAGAAATGAGAAATAACAAGAAGTGAATATTGAAATTAATTCTGTTTTCCTATCTAATATCTTAATAAAAAGGAGAAAACAAAAAAAAAGGAGTATATTATTACCTTAGCTGACTCTGTCTTTTCAGACGTACTATTGAGGATATAAAGAAGAAAAACTTATAATACACTTAAGACAGTACCAAAAACACATAGAGAAATGTCTACTAAATTGTTTTAAGACCAAGCATTTTCTCAACTCTTCAGATGCTCCATCCAGCTTAAAAATTTTAAATAGAAATAGTTCATATAATTTCTATTCTGCTCTTCTACTCTGCCTTAGAGACCACGGAGATGTTTTTAAAATGAGAACAGTAGACACCATACATTCATTCAGTGTTGCTGAATCAAGTGCCTTTCATAATTCCTTATAGCTAAAGCTGAACAAGTGGCTCCTAGAGCAAATTAAGACAGAAACATCACTGGAGGCAAAAATGAGAAAACTAAAGTTATTCTATTTTAGGTACATCATCAAAAGGCAGGATTCCTTATAAAAGAAAATAATTCTGGGAAAAATAGAGGGCAGAAGGAAAAGAGGAAGATCAAATTTGAGATGGATTGACTCTATTAAAGCAGCCATAGACATGAATCTACAGGAGCTGAGGAGGACTGTGGAGAACAGGACAGTGTGATTACCACTTATTCATAGGGTGCTCAGCAGTAGGAGTAAATTAACCACTCTAACACACACATAAAGGCAATACCTTTCAGAGGCAATTGGGAAAGTTTTAATACATTAAGGAAACAAATGCTAGTTTCTGAATTGAAGTGATACTAGGTGAAATGTGTTAAGTAAGTGTGACTAAAGTAACGTGACTGGTAAAGCAGATTAACCAGAATGTGTTTATTCAAAAAGAATGACTTGGTATCCACATTCTTAAATGTTTTTCTGAAATAACTGTAATTATAGCATGCTAAGTCAAATAAATAAGCCGGATGTCTAAACTGGATAATACTGATTTTGTTTTAAAAAAAAAAAAATAGACTTTACTATACAACAATGTGCTACTTCTCTTATTTATTAACTATAAGCTTACTGAAACCAGTGATTTCATCTTAGTCAAGTCTGCTTCCCAAAACACTATATACTTAAAAACTTCTGAATGATGGTATCATTCATTCACATTTTAGTTTTAAAGATAATTTTAAAAGGGGAACTCCCAAAACATTTTGTTCAATAGCAGTGTTCCTGCAGTAATTATAAGTTCCCTAGAGACAACTTAAGATGGTGACACTCATTTAATTGTTTTAGTGTGTTGGTTTAAAAAACAAAATAGCAGTCCTAATACTTTATAAGCATACTTCATATTTTAGAGTACATTATAAAATTATTGCATCAAACAAGGCTTATTATGGAAGACTAAAAGAGAGTGAACACGAAATAGCTATTCATTGGTAGTGAATGAGCCCCTTTGGTCTGTGTGGTTTTTAAGGATCTTCCAAGAATGAAACATAAATGCAAATAGCCTTTTGTACTTTCACTTCATAAATGCTAAAGAGGAATTTTGACACAGCAACACCTCTTTTTTTGTACTTCTGGATCCCTTGGTCCTGAAAAATAACAATCAGTATAAACAAAGCTCTGAAAGTTAGCCCAAATTCTCCAGGGAGCAGATGGTCTAGATTTGGATGGGTCTTTCAAGTTTCTACAAGAGAAATCATTTCTTTGAGTACCTTAGAAATCAAGATCGGTATTGAGAACAGGGTGCCCTCATTTAAAAATGTGATATGGCATAGGAATTAGAAGCCAACTGAATTATCAGAAATTGAGTATTACAAATAAAGGCCTTTTTTATCAAATATTTTTTTATTAAAACTGGAACTATTTCTTGGATAAAGTTGTAACAACAAGGACAATGCCAGCAAGAATGATACTTTTCATGGAGTATGTTAAAAGTTCATAGCAGCAGAAGGTGATGAAAGATATCTTTAGAATGCAGAGTAGCAGTGAATAGAATAAAAAGCATTTCTGGAGACAATATGCTGCATATGTTGTTTTCTGGGATGATAATTTAATCATAAAAATGATGCTTTGCTACAGAATGTTGGCTGACTAATTTTTTCTTGAGATCTGAGAAAGAGTACTAAAAAGCACAAGATATTTACCCATGTTTTGCAATTCCATAAAGTTTTCAGAGCTGTGTAGTCATAGTCGCTGTTATAAATTAACTAGCTGCTAGATATAAAATTGTCTTTTATGTCTCTTGTTCTTAAACTCATGAACTGTATCCCTAGGAATACAACATTTTTATGCACAATACAGTTAAAAAATACTTAGATTAATGAAGACAATGAATCCACTGTAGAATCTAACTGGAAATGGGAAATGCAAACAAGGGTGTAATGTATGAAGACATAAGGAGGGTTCCAACACATGTAGGAATATCTCTGGAATATTGTGTTTCTGTATTTCTGTGACTCTATCACTATGGTGTTTTTTTTGTAGATGAAATGCAGTTTGGCATATGGGTCTCTTTCTCAGAGTGTGGTATTGCTACCATGTGACAATCTTGGTGGTCACTTAATGGAGTTGTTGAGATTGGTAATTGCAGAAAAGAATAAGTTTTTTGAAAAAATTTTAATCAGGAATTAACTTTTAGAATTAAACAAGAAGAAAACAGCAGAAATTGACTAAAAAACTAGGCCATTTTCTTAGCTAGTGAGAATATGGAGGAACAGGCTTCTTTATATTGCATCTTGCTACTAGGAGTGAAAATCGATAACAAACTATAATGAAAACAATTGGATGATTCATACTTCAAAATCCTTACATAGTTGCATGTATTTTGACTCAGTAATTTTTTAATTCTAGAAAATTATATTGAAGAGATAATCATGGACAGACATGAACTATATATCAGAATGTAAATCACAGTATTGTTAATAATATCAAAACATTGAAATTCTGTCTAATAGTAGTTTGGATAAATAAATTCTGTACATGAAAAAATAGAGTACTATACACTAATGATTCTGTAAATACATATCTATTATCTAGAAATTTCTACGTTTTTTATATTAAGTTAAAAAGGGCAGATTATAAAACAACATTAAATTTATATGTAAAAATACTCGATTTATTGACAAAAGGAAATCATTTTATATATGAATATATGTATAGCATGATATTATTTTGGGGAATTATATTCACAATTGGTAATCATTTACAGATGAAAATGTGTAAAATTTTTCAAAAGGATAACATTAAAATGTTAAAGCTGGTTATCTTTGGATAGTATCATAAGTAATGAATATTATATCTTTTTTTAAATATCCTGCCATGAAAAAAAAATTACCTAAAGAAATACGATTTTAAAGAAACCTGCCAATAAATATGTAACAAAATAATCAAATATAGTTTGAATTAAAAGGATACAAATTGAAACATGTAATTGCTCACAATAACAACTAAATACTAAAAATAATAATAATGTCTAGTTGTATCATGAGGATAGTGAAGTGCACTTTTAAAATAGCAGAAACTCTTTGACACAGAAAATCCACTTTTAAGAATACATGGTTGGTAAATCATCAGACTCATACAATTATAAATACAAGTGGATCATTTACTCATTTGTATAAAATAATGAAAAACTAGATATAATAATAATTTGCCCACTAATTAGAGGTTTGTTAAAAAAAATGCTACGACCAGAAATTAAAATACATCAAACTGCTAAACATGAAAATAAAGATTATCAACAGTAAGCTGTAGTCAGGTAGTATACTACTAAAGAGAAAAAAGGCTAAACATTGGTATTATAAATAATCCTATTCTAATCATGTATCCACGCATATGTGTGTGTGTATATATGTGGGAAAATCTGGAAAAATTCACTCACAAATTTACAAATGTTCTTTGTGGGTGGCGCAATTATGGACGACTTTTCTCCTTTTTATTGCTTTGTTTTGAAATCTTTATAATACAAACATGTGTAGCTTATGTAAATATTAATTTAAAAATGCTTAAAAACTATGTATAATTGGATGAGAGTTCTGATAATTTATCCAATCTACTTAAAGGTGGCTCAACCATGATGGAAAAATAGTAAATATAAAAATATCAAGACTTCAGACATGTGAGAATTTTGCTGCCTTTTTGAGAAAAGCAATAAAATCATTGGGATTTCAGAATTAAAATCATTACCAGCCTCATGAACAGTGATCATCTATTTTCCCAGATATGTAACAATATTTAAATGTTAAAGAATAAATTTCTTTTTGGAGAAGATGTAAATGACAAAGCATTGTGAAGAATGATTTCTACCTACTTGCAAATCAACATAATACAAAGTGGAAAATAGAGATAAAAGGAGAAAACAAACTCAGTTACTCACTCTTGTTGTGTAAGCAGCTTCTGGGTCATCTTCTAGAACACGTGAAAGTCCAAAATCAGAAACCTTACACACCAAATTGCTGTTGATTAAAATGTTCCTAGCAGCGAGGTCTCGGTGAACATAGCCCATATCTGAGAGGTACTTCATGCCAGATGCTATCCCCCGAAGCATCCCCACCAGCTGGATGACTGTAAATTGGGCATCATGTTTCTGGGAAGTATTTCAAATGTACAGTTAAGATGTGCTGCTATTTCTTAAAGATATATCTTGGTTAAAATCTCACACACTGAATTGTAACAAGACCAAGTAGGTACATTCTAGGTCTAAGTACTCTAGCCTAAAAAGATATTCGAATCTGAATGGATACAAGGCTAAAACAAAAATAGCATAAATGCTGAATTACTAAATACTTTGTAACAAGAAGAATCTTAATATTCTTTGTCTAGAACTTTCTCAGTGTTTATTTGGCTTACTAACACCTCTTAATAACTTCAAGAACAGAAAAATGAAATGGATCCTGTGATTATTTAACTTTTTTATTCATTTGATTCTTCCTTCTAGGTTCCTGTATAATTCATTAATTGCTTCAAATAAAGGTGATGTTACTTATTTATTACAAATAATTAGTTCAAAATTAGTCAGAAATATTTACTAATATATAAATAGATGTTTTTCTACACAACCCTGAGTTATGGGTCACAAAATAGAAACAGGAGATAAAATTAGAATCCTGGATTTAGAAAAAGCTTCCACTACTTGGATTAAAATAAAAACATATGGTTCATATGATAGATAAGCAAATAGATGGATAGATAGATACATACATATATAAATAGAAAAATCTAAAATTTCATATGTAGTTATATCTATGCAAACTACTTTAAAAATATATATTATTATTGTTTTAATTATCTAATATGGAAAATGTTTCTGAAATATGTTTGTGAAAATAATTGCTAATAAAATTTATAATGGACTCATGAATATTAAAATTAAGAATATCAATTTTCATTCATATAAAATTTAGAATTTTCTTCCATGATAATGAATTGTAGTATCTATCTATCTACCTATCTATCGCCTATCTATCTATCTATCTATCTATCTATCTATCTATCTATCTATCTATCTATCTAATCTATTTATCTATTTATGTATCTATCATCTACCTACCTACCTACCTACCTACCTACCTACCTATCTACCTACCTATCTATCTATATATTTCTACTTACATAGTGCTGAAAGCACCTTGAGGACAGGGTCAATATATTTTTTTATTCCTTGCAGTGATTGGTGATTGGCCATGTCTCATACTCTATAAACTTTTTGTATGTTTCTGAACATATTTGTTCTAAAATGATATATCTGAATTGAGAATACTTTGGCATTATATAGCACAAGCTTACTATCTGAGTGGATGGCACGAGGTGAGATGGTCTTCTATCTTATAGCAGTTGAGGTTACTTTATATAAAGAAAAGAGAGTCTTTCCTACATCAATGTTATGTATGTCTTACTTTAGGACTACTTTTTTTTTTTTTTACTTGAACCTATGTGAGTCCTGGCACTACAAAAAAGCTGAAGACAATTGCACAAATTTGTTTTAAAAATATAAACCATTTACATTTAGATGCTTCAAGATAAAGATTCAAATTTACAGTCTTCCTCTTGCTACTTAGTCCCAGAAAATTTTAGTTTTACTTTAACCTTTGATTACCTAATTGTCTGGCAAAATATCAGAGACTGTCTCCAACATCATTTTTAGTAATTTATTCCATATTTATATATGCATGCATAGATAGAGAGAGATAAGAGATCTACGTATGTATACAAAATCTTCTACTTACGCGTAAGAAACTGTCCAAGGAACCATTTTCCATGTATTCTGTAACAATCATAACTGGTTTACCTAGATATATGGTAAATAATAAATATATAATCATCAGTAGTGGTCAACAAATATGCAATAAACATATATAATACTTTGATACAGCCAATGAATTAAAAAATGTAAAAACTTTCCCTGTTTTCCCAATTTTGTAAAGTTGCAATTAAAAAGAAAAACTAGACTTTGATAGAAAATAAATCACTTTTTAAAAAATTAAAGATTGGTTTTCAGAACAAGAGCCCATAACCTATTATATCTAAATTGGCTTATTTGTCATGGCTTTTCTAGAACAAAACATATAGCCCTTTCTTCCCTTTAATTGCATCTTAGCTGATTTACAAAATCAGGTATTTCTGCCTTCAAGCCCTAGATAGAGCTGGGAAATCCACAATCATTTGTACTCTCTACAGGTATTTACCTATGTGCTAGTTGTTCTCTTGTGCTGGTTAGTCAGAAGCAGGTAAATTAAAGTCTCTACCTCAATGGATTTTATACGTGAATTATACAAACAATTAAGACTAATAATTATAACAATTTTATCTGTATTAAAATAACACATTAGAAATTATAAAATGCATGCTATGTTTAAAAGGAAAATGAAATTAAAATGGCTGTTGGCAGTAATTTGCAATAATCATTTTGGAAATACATAGCTTTAAATACCATTAAACCTTTTAACAAATATTTAGATATATTTATATAGCACTTATTATGTACAAGATGCTGGTTTAATTATTATATATATACATGAACTTATTATTATCATTTCCTTTTTATACAGGAGAAAACAGATATACAGAGGGTAATTAACTTATTCAACATTATACACTAATAAGTTATAAAGCTAAGAACTGTAAGCTTATCACAGTATTCTGTGACTTTTGGAAATTTGTACTGAGGGAAACATCTAAAATATGAAAAAAAACATTAGAAATAAAGGTGCTAAATATACAGATATATGTAGATCTACTAATAGAACAAATGTTTAACTATAGGTAATAATATAGGCAATCGTTGGGTATCAATTCTATGGATTTTTCTGAATTAAGATGACTGAATACTGTAGCACCTTAGGCAATTGTTACAATATAATGCTATGTGAACAAAGTTGAAAATATAACTACATATGTTATACTAACAACTTGAAAAATAAGTAATGCAAAAAACCAGATTTCTAAAAGAAAATGACATATAAAAAAGGATATTTTTTATATACAGGAAACACTAGTAAAATTTTTTCATGTTTAGAATAATACAACATTACATTAGTACTTGACATATAATACATCGCTTTGTCTTCACATCATTTTATGTTGTGGTAATATGCATTATTTCCGTTTTACTGTTTCCTCATATGAAAGTGTTGTGGATTAAAGAAACTTGCTGAGGTCACATGATTAGCTAGTACTCTAGCAGATATCCCAGCATGGTTGCCTTTGATTTCAAAGCCTATGTCCTCTTCTTACCCAGAAGATCTGAGTTAAGTCTTAACTGAGTACTGATGGAAGAGCGTGAGCAAATAATAGATTTTAAACATCCATACACGCCTAAATGTAGAGTGCACATAATTTTTCCTCATATGTTCCTTCTATAGCATGAAGGTTAGTTTGCCATTTTGATGATAGAAAATAGCTTCTTTTGATAGCTTTTTTTTCCACAAGTGTAAACTCTTAATTCATGCTGGTTGTGAATTGTGGCTTAGTATTGTGAAGATTATACTTGCTACATTTAGTACTTAAATGTATCCCAAGCTATATGTCTTATTTTTTAAAAGGTGAGAAAAATTATTTAAATTTTATAAAATTTTTCAGATAATTTTCATATATGTAACAATTAATTGATATATCAATCTCTTTGTCTTTAAGACGTTGATTTAGCTATATATTTTGAGTAACACATTATATATCTAGTTAATCTGGTACTGTCTGAAAAATCGCTTTAGCCAAAACCTTAAGCCTCCAGAACTTGCTTCTTCAAAATTCTAATTAAGCTATGACTTGACAGTATTAAGGAGGAAAGGGAAGCTTCAACATTTATCCTGAACTGGTAAATTTCATGCCTAAATACTGGTCCCAGAGACCTGATCTGTAAAGAAATGAATAGATGAATAAATGAATTAATCAAATCCTGAATATGCATGTTCTCCAAAAATCACTATCAATTTCTATGTTCCTTCCCTAAATACAATTCTAGGAAGAATAATATCTAATAAAATTCAGTGCATATCTTGAATGTAGTCACAGATATTCTGTCTCATATAGCCAACTCTCAGTTACAGTGGCCAGTTATCGTGTTTGTATACAGTACTACCCAGACCTTTGCTTATCACTCTTTCCTTCTGGCTCCCAGCCTTATGACCATTTCGTTTCTTGTTAGCATGTCTAGCAGAATGTTTAGCAAGGGAAGTAAAAGTAGCTGAAAAATCAAACCAGTCAATTAAGTCAAAGCCCCATGACCATTCAGAAATCAGATCAGGCTGCATTTAGCTCTATAATTTAGGTATTTATAAACACATCAGTTAAAATGGGCAAGTCTGAAAATGTGCTTTATATTAAGTTTGAAGATTTAGCAAACCTAAATGTACAGACAAAGAGTAAATAGAATCAAAAATATTCTACCTTAGAAAGCAATATCTTCACTTAGTTTCCCTTGTGATTTTGATTATGATAAATAGGGTTAAAGGAAAAGAGACGGCAATGGTAGTGAGAACTAGTTCTAACATGCATTCACGTAGTTGAAAATCATTTATAAAATGGCAGCATATTATGCAATGGATTTCTATTTCTGCATATTATGCAATGGATTTCTATTTGAGTTTGCATGTTTTTTCATACGTATTTTGACTTTGAAGTGACATTGTTATCAAGAGCCCATACTATTTACTGCCTCAGAATCCTAAAATACATCTGAGTATACACACTAAACTCAATGAAATTATTGCTAAATGACCGACTGAAATGAAATTTCATCAAAAATGAGCAAATCAAAATTTGCAATGGAATTTTGCATTGGTTCTTAAATTTATTTGTGAGTATAGATAAAATCATATTTTTCATAACTAAAGGGTTTAGGAAAACATATTAGTCTGTTACAATTTACTAATTTCCCCAACTATCCCAGTGGCTCAGAGATATTACTAACCATTGAACCACTGTTTGATGACAGAAAAAATGTGATTCAAAATATGTAAGATCCAGGTTTAGCACTGTTTCACCACAACCTTCTTAATCACATTTTCTATAAAAAGAAGAGTAGGATAATGTGATAAATATATAGTCATACATAAAAATTTTTATTGCAATGATCAAATAAGTGTTACTTTAGATTAAAATATTTTCATGCAAACATAAAAATATTTATCAATTATTAAATAATACAAGTTATTGAAATTTAATTCCTTTCCAAAGGAAATACTTTTAACACCTATTAACATTAATTGTGTTTTACATACTCCATGTCTTATTTTTAAGGGTCTTAATCACATTCTAATACATAAATGTGATTTATAAAATCAAAATATTTGACATTAGCAGCCCACATTCATTTTTAGTATCCTTTAACCAAAATCAAGGTGTAAACAAAAAAGCATATGCAGGAGAAAGAAAATTGAAGAAAGCTGACAAAATACGCCTATTTCCAGGAAAGAAGACTTGAATTACCTTTGATTAGAAAGAAAAAGTTTCGGTTTAAATTTTTATATTCTATACCAAACTGACTGATAGAAATATTATAATGCACTGAATTAGGAGTATATTTCTGCAGCTTTCCATTTAAATTATATGAAAATGCAGGACAATCTTTTCCAAATTTCATTTTAATCAACATTATTCATATTAAGAATGACCCCTGTGCTATCCTCTGCTCTATAAATTAATGAGTTAATGAGGGCAGGAGTTTTCTTTATTTTGTCTATGGTTCTGAATCCAGCATCTAGCAGAGTGCCATTTACAATTGATCATATCATATCTATCACTTCAGGCTATTTAAAGATAATCTGTCCTTTCAAAATCAGGCTAAAAAACACTTTCTCCAAGTCTTTCTTAACAAACCATACTCAACTTTAACATATTAAATGCTTTACACTCAGCAGATTTAAAAATTTTTAAATTTATTTTTAATTTGAAATAAAATTTAATATCTTTAAAGACAGGAAGAATATTTTGTACTCTCCCTTATTCCATCCAGAGAAGATTTGTATAATAAGTGCAAAATATAGAAATCTGAATATGCTCATTTTGATTCTACAGCTTAGTTTTTTTCTTTTCAAGCTTTCTACCTTGTACATATTTTCTTGTCTAACTGCAAAAATTAATATGTTAGGTATAACAATGAATTATAGCAGTCTTCTTGTTTCTAATTTAAAAGAAATGCTTTTAATGTTTCATTATTGACTATGATGTTTGTAGGTTTGTTTTGTTTTTGAGGTCTTACATAGAGTTATCAGGCGTACATATTTTCTATGTATGATTACTAAGAAAAAAATTTAAATTTAAATGGTTATTTTATATATTTATTGATATTAACTTTTTTTCCCTGTCTATTAATGTTGCGAATTTCTTGAATGTTAAATATCAAACCGACTTTGCATTCTTGGAATAAACTAAACTAGGGCAAGATATAGTATCTTTTTTAATACATTGCTAGTCATGTTTTCATAATTATTCAAGTGTTATTGAATTTTTGTCATGTGTTGCACTGACCTGTTATTTTCCTTTCTGATAATATTGTTTGAGCTGTTATCAAGATATCACTAGCCTCATGAATTTGTAGTGTTTATTTTTCTCCCTTTCTACAACAGTTTGTGTAAGACTAGAATTATTCAGACAGTTAATAAATAACTATATAATAATATTTCTTCTTCTTTTAGGAGAGTTATTGTATATTTAAACTAGCAATTTTTAAAAGGCAGTCTTTGGGCACATGCAAGTCATGCTCTAACAAATTTTGTAAGTTGAATTTAATCTTTTAAAACTATCGAAGACTCATCCTATATAAATTATTGGGAAAAATATACAACACATTCTTTTTTAATTCAAATGCGACCAATTCATTTAAGAGACATAGTGAATAATGTTGAAGAAATAAGGAAAGTTCTTTAGGCATGTAAAGATAACATTCCTTGTCTTATTTTTTTCTCCAATATATTGAGTAGAGATTTTCTTAGTTTTGTTGATGTGGGCACTTATATATTCTCAACTCATTTATCAAATTACAGTCATGAATGCATGATAACTTATGTCATCAGTTTCCAAAATGGATTATTCTAACAAATTGTTTCTGTAAATTATTAATAAAATAAGTATAACTAAATATTATCTATTGAGAATATGACATGGAGTACAGTACCCTTGAGACAAGTGCAGAAGAAAACTTTCAGAGAGAAGCAAACAGAAAATAGTAAGAATTTGGCATTGTCACTAAAGAATGACATCTTATTCTAGCAATATTTCCTTATCATATGTGGAGGAGATAGAAAGGTAAAAACAAATGACTAAGTTTTTGTGTAAAGTGGATGCTCACGCCAACATAGAAATGTTTTAATTATGAGAAATCATCTTTATGTTCTGCTTATTGCATTCCTCAATAATACCAGTTTACAGTTAGGTTACATTATTCTTACTATTTTTTAATTTTCAGTAAATGATCCTTTCTTAAAAAACAACAAAAAACACATCAATTTCATTGAATATAATTCCTTTTATTTCAGTAGGTGAAAAGTGGCCAATGGAGGTCTTAGAGTCTGAATATCATTTGACTAATGGTGTGATGGCAGAAATACAAACATTTGTTTTAAAAAAGTTCCATCTTTTTGAACTTAAAGTAAAATTGATAACACATGTTAGTGCCAAGTTCTGAGCGAAGACTGTGTCCCCGGCTTTCTGCTATTTTGAAGATCAGAGACTCTCTCACCTTCTCTTGTTTAAGACCATCAAGCTCAAAATGTACCATTAAAATTGTTTATGGCTCGATTCAAATAAATGAAAGTATAATGATTGAATAAAGAGTTTTCTCTGAGTTGAAAATGATACATTATAATAGACTGAGAACTTCAAAGCACATCATTAATAGCAATAATAAAAAGAATTATCTTGGAGCAAGAAAAGGAATCGTTTTCAAGCATATTCTTCTATACTCCTAAGATTAACATAAAATCTCAAACTCACCAGAAGTGATAATTTAGGTATTCATAGCTCTATTCTACTTAATAATATATTTCAATGTAATCTTATTTGATCTTTAAAGTATCTGGAAATAGTAAAGTAGAACTGCTAATTTCATGTTACAAGTGAAAAAAGCGAGTCTCTGTGAGTGGTTTGATTTGCCAGAGATCTCACAACCAGTAGGGTTGAGTCAGAATTTAAACTCTTACCCCTTGATTCTTCATCCAGAGACAGATAGGCTTGCTTTTCTTCTTTAAATACAATTTTGTTCATTAAATTATAAGCTCTGCATTACTCTAGGGGTGTGTGTGTGTGTGTGTGTGTGTGTGTGTGTGTGTGTGTGAACTTTGCAGATAGATTATTTTAGCCATTATATAGTCTCAGGAAACAAAGGAAAATAATAAGAGTGGATTGAATAATTTCTTCTGGTGATAAAATTATTTTCTTTATAAGTTAACTGCAATATATTGACCTTATTCTAGGACATTTCTATTTTTTTTCAGATGTTACAGGGTGCCAGACTTAGAACTTTTAAATATGCCACTAAAGGAGCTCAAAATCTAATTCTAAGTCTGCTGCTCTATTATGTCTGCACTATATGAGATGACTGGGATTTATATAGTCAGATTTGGCAGCTTCTTACATGCTTATTTGACCAGGGAGATATATCAAATTTAGAACTTTCACCCTAAGAATAAGACAGTTTAATTCATATTGGAATGTTATAGAATCAGACTCAAATAAGACATTTAATGTATCTGAAATTTTAAAAGTCATTTTTTTTCCCTTAATGCATTTCTCCCCCCTGCATTTTGGCCGTGAGGATTGTTTCATGGATTTCTTTGCCAAGTAACAGTAATTCATATTTGACCATTTCATTTATATATCTAAAAAAACTGTCACAATAATTATAGTTTAATGTTGTTTATCATTCAGTAAATGAATTTATAGAAAATAGCTAGCAAAATATAAGTTACTTTCAATAATTCATAATACCAGAACCAAAAAAAATCAACTCACATTTGATAATATGAGAAATTAATAAGCTTAAATTTATTTATTTATTTTAAAAATTTAAACTTAATGTTTACTTTTATAGTTACTTTTATCTTATTTTCTGCCCATGCTAAATGTAACCATTTCCTTCATCACTCTCTGAGTACTGCAAGCAGTTACCAATTGTACTTAGTTGAAATGTGCATTCAATTAAATGAACCAACACTAAAGAAAGAAGTATTGGTAGAAGACACTGTCTCTCTATTCATTCATTCTTTTATTCATTCATTTATTTAACAAATCAATCAATTTTTTATTCCTTAATATTGTTAAATTAAGTACCTACTATGATTCAGGTTCTGTTTGATTACTGGATATCAAATAACATGGATTTGCTCTCTATGAAAGTTTACATTTTCTTTTAAATATTAAAAATTATTAATTATCTACAGGAAGTTTTAAAACTTGAGGGTTGCCCTGCTATAATCAACTTATTAAGGACGATAAAGAAGTCAAGATATAAAAAATAAGTAAAATATGATGAAAAAAGTAGAAACTCATTATTGTCTAGAATTAGTGATAAAGTTGAAACCATCAGACCAAGTCCCCAGTGCCACAACTAGCACTCTCAGTCAGACAAGCTATTTGCTCTTTATTTTGTTTGCTCAAATGTAAAATGGAATTATATCTAATTCACAGGATAGTGGTAAGAATAAAATAATGTTTGCAGTACAATGTTGAGCACATAATAGTCAACTCAAAAAAAGAAGCTTGTGAAAATTGAAAGTTAAAAAAAATAGTTACGAAAATACAAATGAGTTTTCTCTCCCAGTGGGACTCAAGATATGAAAGACAAGCATCCTTGGTAAGGATGCTATGGTGGAGAATAAATGGCAAATTGACTATTAAAACACCATCAAGACATGATTCTACTCCATGGATATTAAGTAGATGGATAATACTTTGTGCCCTAAAGGAACAAAGTATTCAAAAATTCTCTAATCCTTACCACTACTAATAGTGTTTTTATAATTAATTTTTAAAAACTTAAAAAAAGCTTTTGTCAGAAAATATTTCAGTGCTACTACAAGTATGGCCTAATTTTTAGTAGTACAGAGGGAAAAAACGCTTCTTACATTACTTAATATGGGTTTACAGTTTATGCATAAATTCTTCTGCATTGTTAAGATCTTAATCTCATTTATTATATAAGAAAACTCTAGAGGATACCAAAGTATATTTCGATTATACATGCTCTTGTGAAGAAGGAATTGCCTTTTTGGTCATACTAAAATGAGAATAGGTATTAGTACCATTAGGAAAGTGCTTCATGTAATGTTAAAGAAAAATATCATTGTGAAAAATATAATGTGTAATGTCTACTGGTAGCCATACAATATGTAAATGTTGTGCCAATGAAGTATCCCATAAAGGATGTCAAATTCCCTGTCATATGTCATCTTTCACTCTAAGGAGTTTGCTGCCAATATAGCTTATTCTTCAATTTTTGTTTCAAAATCTTGAGGAAAAAAAAATCTCACAGCATTCTCAAGAGATTTTCATTGGGATTGAAGCCAAAAATCATATAGTTGCCTCACCGGATCCCTTTTGAGTCTGGCTGGAGAAATCATCATGGAAATAAGTTTAGATCTCAATCACAGGCTGTGAGCCAGAGCTTCCCCAAACCAGACAAGAATCCATATGGGACTGTAGATCAAAATTATTTGAAATCCTCAGAGAACTGAGAAAATGCCTTGAGTCTAATATGATCTCAATCATTATAGCTCAGAAGCATTCCCCAAACTCCCATAATTTTTCTAAAGCCAGTGGGGTAAAGATTTGGAAACTTAAATGAAACTGGTGAACAATAAAAGAAAAGCTAGCTAGCTGGGAGATCCTGGCAATTTCTGAATTATCTGAATTATCATTTTACCTTGCTACACTACATAACAAAAAATTCGCTTTTTAACCATATTTTAATGAGCATGTATTAATATAGTCAAATGTTTAGCTCCTAAAGACTTAAAGCTTTTTAAGATCTAGAATAGAACTATCAGTATAATACTAATTAAATATCTGTCCTCTTGTCAAAGAAAGACATGTTAATCTTAAACTGTTTTTTTTTTTATTATGAATGATAGATACTCATGAAAAAAAGACTAAACTTGTTAAATGATTGAGTTTAGGTTTAAATAAACTCTGCTCAACATACATAAAAGTTGGTCTTATTATTTGACTTACTTTTAGTGACAACTCCCTCCAATCGAATGATATTGGGATGGTCAAATTGTCCCATAATGCTTGCTTCTCCCAGGAAATCTCTCCTTTGCTTTTCAGTATAGCCTACTTTCAGTGTCTTGATGGCTACTGAAATCTCTTTTTTGGATGGAAGCTTTAAGCGACCACTGCACACCTCCCCAAATTCACCTGTTAGAATGCAGAAGAACAAAACAATAGTAAAAGGTAAGAAATTATATGATAAAAAATCAGCAGTAGAGAGCAATTATTTCCTCTTAATATTTATGCTTTTGACCTGGAAGATGTACATTGTAGACCTCCAAATTATTTGGGAAGATAGTAATCTGAGACTCCCTAAGAAGCCTGAGGACATCTACAGCTTAGTAGTAAATGGACCATGTGAGAAGCCTCATATATTTTTAAGTATCACACTATGAATAATGCAAAATGAAAGAACAAGAGAAATGTTGAAAGCTATATCTATTAGACTTTTCACTCCTTGTTTGTATAGCTACCGTTTCCTCAGGTAATCAACAGACCAGCAGGAATATTATGGGTTGAGCGTTAGATTAAATTTCACGTGTTTCTAACTATTCCATTTTTATTAAAAAGGCCAATTTAATTATATACTCAGATCCTCTGAAAATGAAAATCAAAGCATCTGCTATCAATTCATTTTATTGGAGTATTGGTGTATTGCGTTATCGATACACTAGTTGTAAAGTTCTCTGGGCTTCTGGAAGGAGAACAATAACATAACAGTATCAAATAAAAGCACATTTTTTACCTATCGAATTACCGTCGAAATATTTTCTTAGATTCAATGTCTTCAATAAAAAGTTGTCTTAAATGAACAATTAATCAAAAATTTGTTGAATATAAAATGTTGCTGATTTTTAAACAGTCTAATTCGATTTTTAAAAAATTGCCTGGAACTAGTTTAAGGACTATCTTCATATATATTGTTATTGAGAAGATTTGCTTTTTCATTAAATTTTGACCTTCCTGAGAGCAGAGACCCTTTATATTTATTTCTCCGAACTCATTGCTGCTATAGTGATAGTCATAAAGTAGTGCCATCCATATAATGCCCCTTGTTTATTGAAGAAATCCTAACGTTGTGTGGATTATTAGATTGGTTTTGTACAAGATTAAAATTTTTTCTAATATCAAATGGAAAGTTTTTCGGAAAAGAATTAATTGCATGATCCATTTTTAGGCTTTTTGTGGAATGGAGTAACATTCTTGGTCCAACCTCACTGTGAATTTTTGTAAAAGATTCATGCCTCGTAAATCAGCCAGACAGAAGGTATAAAAAAGTGAGTTTCTTCTTTGTCCAAGTAGTTCGACCCACAGAAGCAGCAGGTTGTCCTAAAAATTTAGCAACTACATCACTACAAAGGACTTGTTTCTCTCCAGGAAACTCTAAACTCCCCATTTCTTAGTAATCTAGTCTCGCCACTATTTTCAAAACAATGATTTATGCTGCAATTTGTCAGAATCATTTAAGGTCCGAAAGCAGTTATTTAATAAACACTCATCAACTGACAACAGTATGACAGATACTATGAAAAAACACAGAGATATAATGGTAAATAAGGTGGAGAAAGTGTAGAGAAGACCACAGTATCTCAGCTAGAGTGTTCCTTAGGATTATAGGAAGGATTAGGGGCAAAACTTGAGAACGTTCATTGATCTTTTTTTAATACAGGATTATCGAAACATTACCAGAGAGCTCCAGTTTATTTCGTGTAAACATTAATTTTGGACAAACTATAAGGAGGCATCCATAATAAATTTTCATTTTCTGAAAGTTCTGCACTATCATGAAGCAATATGGGGTAATAGGTTGTGTTTTAAATTTGGATGTCATCTGGCTAACAGACACATGAAAAGATACTCGATATCACTCATCATTATGGAAATGCAAAACAAAATCAAAATGAGATACTACCTCACACCAGTCAGAACAGCTATTATCAAAAAGTCAACAAATAACATGTGTTTGTGAGAATGTGGAAAAAAGGAAACCCTTGTGTACTGTGGATGGGACTGCAAACTGGTGCAGCTCCTATAGAAAACAGTAAGGAGATTCCTCAAAAAACTAAAAATAGATATACCATAAGACCCAACAATTCCTCTCCTGGGTATTTATCCAAAGAAAGTGAAAACACTAATTCTAAAAGATATATTCAACTCTATGTGTACTGCAGCATTATTTACAGCCAAGATATGGAAGCAATGTAAGTGTCCATCAATAGATGAATGGATAAAGATGTGGCATACATACATCCGCACACATGTGTGTGCACACACATGCACACACACATATACGCAATGAAATATTACACAGCCAAAAAGAAGAATGAAATCTTGCCATTTGCTACAACAATGGATTGATCTATATGGTATTATAGTAAGTGAAATAAGTCAGGCAAAGAAAGACAAATAGTGTATGGTGTCAGTTATATGTGAAATCTAAAATAAAATAAACAAAACAAAACAAAAACAGACATAGAAACGAAGACTAAAAGGGATGTTTACCAGAAAGGAGGGGCTGAGAGGATAGGTGAAAGTGGAAGGGAAATATAGTCTATATATTGGGATAAGTTTACCTGGTCACAGATGATTACTAGAATTAATGGGGTGATCACATTGTAAGTTATAAAAATGTCGAATCACTATATTGTACATCTAAAACTAATATAATCAATATAAGATTGCATAGCAACTATACTTAAAAAATAAATTAAAAGAATAAAATGCATTGGCAGAAAAAAAATTGGATGTCAGAGCATGAATTCTGGAACTGAACTGTATAGGGTCTAATTCTGCCATTGTTACTTTTTAGCTCTATAATTTTATGTGAGTGTCTTAACCTCTCTGTCGTTTGTTTTTTTTTTATCTAAAACATAGGAACACAGATTGTGTCTATCTTATAAGGTTTTTGTGCTGCTAAAGAAATTAATATATGTACAGCACTTAGAAGAGTGCCAAACACATAATAAGTGCCATCTAAGTATTTGCCACTATTTTCCTCTCTTCAAACCCATGTTAAGAAGAATAAATTATCTATTTACCCCTCAAAAGTTAGAGTAAATTGAAGAATAAACATAAAAATGCTTTTTAAAATGCCAAATGCTATATTAATGTAAGAAAAGATGGTCATGATGATGAAGACAAGGTTAATGTCGTATTGGACAAATATTCCTAGAAAAGAGCAGATAGATGAATAACATCTGTCAATAACATCTGTATATACAAGCTTTTATCTCCCTTGCTAGGGAGATAAAGGGAAACGTTTGAATTTCATGTGGGCCAATTAAAGTTCTTTCTTTGTTCTCAGTGGGATATATGGACATAAGTGTGTGTATACATATATATGTATACACCTCCAAAATTCAGAAAATGATGTTTCAGTAATGCTAATTTCTAAAAATCACAACATTTAGAAATGTGATTATTTCATCAAATACTAGAAATGGTCACCAATATATTATACTAGACAAAATGTTAAATATTAATTTTTCTTTATACTAACTAAAAAGAATTATGTTCAGAAAATTAATGAAGACTTGGCAAATGCAATGCCTGATCATTCCATCTAATCAAGTTTTACATGGTCTTATCCAATTAACTTTGTACCTATAAGAAAGAAAATTTAGATCAGAATATTTCTATATAAAAGCATACCTACAAATAGATCATTAGAAAAAGTGTTGCTTGATTCTTTAATTTAACAAGTACAGTATTTGTCTTTTAAAATAAAGCATGCTTTGTGAGAATTGTTATACTATATTCTGATTTAAGATGCACAATGCACAATTGCTCAAAATAATTTTTTTTTACTCACATTTATTTCACTTAAAATAGAGGGAAAAATATACCTGTGTTTAAATAGAATGACCCTTTGTACTAACCTCAAAGCCCATTCTCCTTCTACTATTTTAGTAAAAGAAGCATAACAAAAATACATATGAAATAATGCTGGTATGTTAGCTAAATACTACATACGAATTATCACAACTTTCATGAAAATTCTAGAAAAGGCACTATTTTGATCGTCAGTGGCTAGCAAGGGCTTTTAAATTGAAAAGTACAAGATTCAAATGTAATGTTGCTTTTCTTTAATAACTGTGTGATAATAGGCCATTCAAATTTTCAGCTTTTGACTCATCATCTGGTGAAATGAAGATAATACTTATCTACAAGAATAAAGTTAAATATCATGTGAATGCGTAACATAAAATGGGAGTTAAATAAATATTTTCTACTTTAGGAAATTTTGAGTATTTAATCTCTGATTTAATGGTTAGATTAGAGAATAAAATTAGTAATTTATATTTTACCTATTTCTTTGTATAAAAGCTCTGACAGAAAATTAGCCTTTTAACACTGAAAGATAATTGCTAATCAATTTAGCATAAGTATTTATTTTTTATGCACAACATTATTTGAAAAATTAAGCATATAGATGAAAGAAGGCTGGCCATGAGTGGATTGTTATTGTAGTTGTAGAAATGGGTACATGCCGGTTCATTATACTCTTACACAATGTTATCTATTTTTGTAGATGTTTAAAATTTTGTAGAACAAAACATTTCAAAGTCTTGATTTTATACTCTATCACGGTAATGACAAACACTTTAGAGGCTAGTCAAGACAGACTAGAATTTAGTGCATATATGATATTGAAATCTTCTAGGAGAAGCATAACCTATTTTGAAGATACACTTATTTGCAAACAAAATAGGCACAGTCTTAATTCCCTTAATGTGACAAATGAGAATATTGGCAGCAAAACCCTGAAAACAGGGGCATATATCTAATTTTTTATAATATATTTGGAGATAGAAAGGGAAAAGATGATCTGTTCTTTAATGAGCACCAGTGAATATTGACTGATTCAGTATAAGTACTCCTCTTTACCTAATTTATCCAATACTATTGTTAATGAGTGTGCTTTGTCTTACACCGCTGTGTTCTAGACATCTAGCTTTGTCAATAACATCTTTATATACAAGCTTTTATTACTGCAGAAGATTCCAAATTTCAAGGTCCCAATGTGTCGGTCTGACCTTCTGGACATTGGCTGAGTGGATTTTTCCTCCTGTCATCAGATTCTCCAGTTGACTGTGCAAAGTCCTTGTTCTGCTACTGTGGCTTCCATGTTGGAGAACAGTGCACTCTTGTGGGGTAACGTTAATAAAATGACAAACACCCTCTGCACCATGGAGCAGTTCACAGAGCAGAACTATACAAATGAAAGTGAGTAATCAATATATATCTGTTTTAACTGGATGTACAGTGAATGTATTTATCCTTAAGTCTTAGATTGTGGAAAAAAAGAAGTCTTGGTTTCTTTTATGAATCAATAATTTAATAATTTAATATTACTTACACATGTAAGCCTTAAGAGGATACAATATTAAGAGAAAGAGTTTTAGTAACTTATTTCATTTAGATAACATGAAATACTCAAGTGGTCCTACTAGAATAGTAAATACTGTTTAAGTTCTAAACAGAAAATTATATGCACATTTGTATAAAGAAGCATCAATCATAAATATAGTACTTGCAGAAATTTGATCTGATATGTTATGCATAATTCAATAAGCTGATTTCTCAGTCTTTCACTGTATTTCCCACATCAACATTATTAGTTTGTGTTTGTAGAGCAATATTAAAGAGTGAAATGATGGTGTAAAACTGTTATTGTACAGTATTGTTTATTTTTACTTTTGAGTATTAGCTTCATTCAAATGCACACTTCTTGTACTGTACATGTCCATGTTTTTGTGTAAGGGTATAAAATACTATTATTTTATAAATTTCTATAATTTGTATCAGGAATATGCAACAGCTATTAATAATCGCTCCATAGTGATTAATGAATTTATAACAGATCAAATTAATGATTAGAATGAAGAGATGTCTATATGAAAATAAGCTTCAACAGATAAATTGACTACAAAGTTACAGGCAAGTAATAAAATAGAGCACTTCACATTATTTAACTATCCACTCAAAATATTTGTCATGAAATTTGTTTAAAATTTGTCATTTATGATTTTATTTTATGTTGTCTATTTTTTAAATTCCAAAGAACTTTCTAAAATTACCTTTCTTTTCTACAAATCCAAAATTTCACTTAGTGAGCTTATCTAAAGTAAGATACACTTTTATCCTGTAACCCCTATTTAGCCAGATAGTCTTTGTGACACATGATCAGCGTAGGGAAGAATGAGCTGTTGCTGCCGCCGCCTCTGAAATTCAATAAATAAAAAGCTGGCCATGATCTGTGAGTCTGTAGGTCTGGCATCTTTGAAATCATTACATTCCATTAATATCCCATCTATTTATTGCCTACCTTTGATCATGAAATCAGAAAATTGCTTTTTCATAGCAATATACTTAGGCCTGAAAACTTGAGCAATCTCAGGTTTCTTATTTGTAGCTGTAAACTTGTAACTAACAATACTAGATTGACAGTGGGGTTATTGTGGTGGTTACCTGCTCCAACAACTTTGTCAATGGATATGTTGGTGGCGTCCAATTCCTTAGCAAACTCATGAACTGCTTGGGTAGGGTCTTCATATGTGTGGGGGTCAACGTAAGTCCTGAGACCTGGAAGTTTTACTGTTTAAAGGGAAGGAAGAAAAGGTATTATTGTAGCTAGACTTATAAAACTTTTATTGAGCAAGTTTCATGATAACATTATTGGTTAAAAATAATCCCCACTATGATAAAGGACACCAATTTTTAGTTTATTCTAAGGTATCACAGAAATTGGCAGTTAGGACTAAGTGTTGACCAAGTTCTAAAAAGAAGTCCCCCATAATGAAACATAAAGTGAAACCACAATGAGCTTTCTCTGCAAAAATATTAGAAAATGGACATTCTTTTTCTTAAGGAGGATCTTAAAGATAAAAAGATGGCTCAGAATTGTGCAGGCCCAGTAATTTATTACCATTAGCACTTGTGAGTGCATACCATTACCCTATTGCACATTTACAATTTCATAAATGGTAACCAAATATCTATTACAATGCCACATCTGACAATAAATCAAAGTTTGTGATACACTTTTTTATAAGATGAGATAGCTGCTGTAATTACAGATAAATTAATTAAAGGATAGAAAATGGCATGTCTTCTGATACTTATGCTTTTACTAACCTTCACAATCAAAATTCCACTCTACAATTATAGATCTACTTTAAGTTGTAAATTTACACATATATAATATGGGTATCATATGTATATATTAATATAGCATCAACTAACTAAAATCTTACTGTGTAGCTTTTCAACAGGTTAAAGGCAATATAATTATTCTCTATAAGTTTGATAATGATGTTAAAGAGCTAAATTCCAAAGATAAATTATGTTATAGTTTATTAAATATAAACCTTTATAATTTATTTAATTATTCTGAATAGGAAAATTTTTCATGATTTCTGTAATCAAAATAGCAAAGACAAAAGATATAGGAGAATCATTCTGAATCTGATTCAATATGAGTGAGATTCCTATCATTTGAAATAACATCTCATATTAGAAACAATTTGGAATGTTCAATAAACTTTCTTGTGAAAAAAGTAATATTTTAAAAAGTGAGCCTAATATCTATTAAAGTACATGAACATGCTCTAACATTAAAGGAAAATGTAATTTAACTCCTATAGTGTATGTACTGATATTTTTGGTTTTCTTTTTAATTTTGGTAATACTGGTTAAAAATATTGGTAACATTATTTTATCAAAGAACATAGATGTTTAAAGGTGATATATTTTGTTCATTTATCACACTAGAATATTGAATAATTTTTTTATCCTAAAAATAATAAATAAAATAAGACTTTATTTGTCCAATATTATTTTATAATGGAAGAATCTTTTTGGCAAAATTGAAACTGAACATTTTATGATGAGCCAAAGATTTCTTTGAGTCAGTTTTGTACTTTTGGGAAATAGTTGTAGAAACTGTGATGACAGCAATTGTTCTGAGAGAATTCAGTACAATGGACAGTAGGCCAATGAGTCCAGGATTTCAGAGTCTGGGCTACAAAATGATCAGTTTGTGGACATACGGTACAACTTCGTGAATGCCATGGTGATACCACATAATAATTTTATGTCAATAATTTATAGACATAAAATAATTTTTATGTCAATAATTTATAGACATAAAATAATTTTTATGTCTATATTTGTTCACTCAAAGCTTCTATAGAGGCTTTGAGTAAACAAATATAGACATAAAAATAAATAGATTATTAAAAAATATTGGCCAAGAGAGATGGGAAGTAAAAACTCTTATTTTCCTCGGCTGCTTCTTCAGATAATTTTGAGACAGCAGAATAGAAATGGGAAGGTGAAGGAGCGAATTGAGAACATTGGAGAAAAAAGGCTGACACTACTACTTCTGCCCGGTGTTGATACGGATACTGCAAAAGAATAGCTACACTATTTTGAGGAAGAATGTAGATATTTGAGAAGACACCAATAGCTAGGGAGTAAATAGCCACAGAAATAAGGAAACTGCAAGCCCTTTGCCCTTGCTGTAGGCAAACTATGTGTGGACTAGTTTTTGAAGGGAGAACTCTACTTTTGAAGTTTTTTCTATTTTGAATAGTTTAGCAAAAAGAATTAGCTATTAGACATCACAGAAAAGAAAGTTCTTTAAAACTTGCTATTGAAGTGCCTAGGGTGAGTGCTTGTTATGTAGTTAGTTCCCCCAAAATGTCATTATTAATATTTTTATGTAAGAACATTTATTCACAATTATTAATATCATTGAGGTTTCCTGGAGACAGAAATTGGACTCAGAAATGACCATTTCTTTTGAGCTCACAGATAGGTTGCATGCTTCTGCCACCATTATAAACATTATTCCTACCTATAAAAACATATGGCAGAGTCTCTCTTTAGTAAAGTGGTCTACTATATAATTTATTACTACACTAAAACTACTTCTAGCATTATCAGTACTAAAACATTTTAGCCTTAAAACAAGCAAACTGATTAAGGAAACCTATCATACTTTCAAATTATCATATGAAGAAAAACTTTGGAGTAAGGAAAACAATAAAAGTAGCCATAGACATACTAAAAGATCTTATGAAATAAAGTCTTGTCAGAATCTTTTTGTTTAGTCGATTTGGTTACATTTTAATGAAGACTCGCCTCATATGGAGTCTATGATTTGTGATCAACCAGTTTTGCTTTGTTTCTGGTAATAGTAAGGTAAGGAAATGATAGCATAAGAAGAAAATCTAGCATTTCTTTCTAAGAAAAACAAAACACTTTAAAAAATTAGGTAAAAACGAAAAAAATTTTTTTAGTAAGCAATTACAAATGTCTTACCTTGATGAACTTAAGGAAATCAATTTGTGAGAAATTTGATGACATCAGAATTTACAAAGAAGATTATAAAATGAGTTACCAGCAACAATGTCTCAAATATTTGAAATAAGCACTGGCTTTAAAAAGCCTTGCAATTGTGCTTTAGAGTTACCTTTCAGTACCTGCCAGCCATAGAGAGAGGTGTGTTACTAAATAATCTGAAAATAAAATAATGAGTTCCAAATACAGTCAGTCGAATTCATTATGATCAATTAAAACCAAGTAAATAGCTTTTCTGTCTACATGACATTTAGGGAAACAATACAAATAGAAACACACACACACATTCCCAAGTAAAACGGCCTGTTCACTGTGGGGGCTTTGGCTCCTGAATTTTAACTGCTGACCCCAGAGATTCAAGAAACCAGGTGATTCAGGATGCAAGGCACATAATCCCCTCACATCAATAATTAAAGGCAACATACAGAGTAACTGGGCTGTGTCAAGAAAACCAGGTAATAAACACATGCACACGTGTTAAGCTGCACTACTTTACAGCTCATTCTGTGCAAACACAATAATTTACATTTCCATTTTACCAGCATGAGTTGCCCTAAGGATAGCAAAAAAGTAAAAAGGCCCAGCTAGAGAGGGCAATGGGACAAGATCTTAGGAGGTGAAACACATTTCTTTCCTTTTGAAGCGATATTATGAGATTTGTAACAAGGCTGGAGGGAATAGCTCATAGCTAGAGCTTTTTAAAGTAATACCAAATAAATGGTCTAAAATAAACCAGCTGTAGCATTAAGGCACAAATAGTTTATGACACACATATAAGTTACTTTATGCCCTTCCAGCTAGGATAAAATGCATTTCTTTTCTGTTTGTCTATCATAAGAATATTGTACATTTGAAGAGAATTAGTTTCAACAAACTTTACCATAAAAACCTAGAGCTAAAAAGAGATCAGAGTACCAGAGATACCTGCATAAAATTGGCACACAGAAATTTATCAATGCTTCAAATTCTTGAGAATGACAGTTCCCATATAAGGAACCAAATCAGTATGGTCTTGCTCTAAAGATAATATTTACGTTGATTGGCCAACTCAAATTATGAGCAACTTAATCCAAAAGAATGTAACTGGTCTCACTAATTTATACATGGCAATCTTAAGTGTTTTGTGGCACCATGAAAAACAGCTAGACAAATATGCTGTAATTTCTTCAAGTACTCTTTTAAGGCTTTTGAGTTGGTCACCTAACTAATTTGAAATGATGAAATGTTGACATTAGGAAGATAGTAAGTACTTTGCCTTTTTTTTGGTGAATTATTCTATAATGACAACAGTGAAATGGACAGATGGAAAAAAACAAACAATGATCTCTGCAAACCCTGGTGCTGTGTCCATCCCACATCAGTTTACATTTTGGAAAATATTTTTTTTTCAAGCTACTGTATGCCTCCTGCATGTTAGCAACAGGTCATCAAGTTTTTACTTGAGTAAAAACATCTCAAGTAAAGACAACTAAAAATTTTTGAGATGCAAAGACAATGACTAATACAAAGTATCATGTTGAGCTGAAAATAATTTTAAAAAGCAATAATGAATGTCAAAGAAAGTAACTCTTAGAAGACTATAGTGGTTATATTGAGATTACTTAAGGGCACTTAAGCTTGAGTAGTCTCCATACTAGTTTCCATGAGAACATGCTATTCACTTTAAGGCTGATTAGTAATTATCACATTAAACTGAGCCATAATCTGAAAAAGCAAAGTGGCTGCGATGATTCATTTCACCAGAAAAAAGAAAAAAAAATCTTTTTATTAGATATAAACACTTTGTTTCCTAAAAAGAATATTTATTTTAGATTTTTTTTTAAATGACTAAATTGGTTGTTATTAAAATATGGGAGGAAAGTACTGGCTTTCCTACCTATTGGGTATCATGTAACTTTAAAATAAACAGTTGATTCTAAAGAAGCTCTCCTGGTTGGCTGACCAAATGGAGTTAGGCATTTTACATAAACAGATGTTGTTTATATTTACTTGGCAGTTAGGAAAGGGAAAAGGTTCCTATTTAGATTTTAGCAAAGGACTAGTAATAAGGAAATTGAAGATACGCTTTGCCTTTCAACTATGTAGAGCTGAGTATAGTACTTATTTCCCATTATGTGCATGACTTAAATATGAACCACAGGTTACCCTTCACTTTAGCTTGAGTATGCTGAAATGTGGCCATGTGAAAATTATTTAATGCAGAGCCATGAATTTCCTTCTCTGTTTAAATAAATTTTAATTTGCTATTTATTTATTTATTTATTTATTTATTTTTTATTTATAGAACTACTTTTGAATTGGATTCTCTTTGTTAGGGAAAGTTATCCAATTATAAATCAACCACTGCTAAAACTAGTGTTAAAACCAAAACACCAATACAGTTTAGAAACTTACAATGTCCATTCCCAAAATGAAGTCTTTTTTCATCTGCACCATGTTTTGACTTGTTATAGCCACAGAACCTAGAGGTAAATTAAGGGAAGAAAACACAGAAAAAAATATATACTTGAAATAATTATCTATGCTCACAATGTGCAAAGCACACACACAAAAATAGAGCATTTTCCTCAAACAATTAAATGCTTTAGTGAAAGTTTAATGACTTCATATTTTCTAAATTTTCTGTAGAAAGCCTCTTTCTCTGAGGCTCCTGGAAAGCTGCTTAATGAGGAGATACATAGAGTCGCTTCCCCACTGCGCAGACCCCTTCAGTTGAGTTTTTATAATGGCCTTAGAAAGTGTTTATAGTATTTTTTAACAACTGCTGTTAGAATGAATGAAGGGTACAGTCTCCATTGTTAGTGGTTAGTGCTGTGCAGTGTTACCAGTGTTTAGGGTGAGAAAGAGCCCAGGAAATCTGAGGTGTATTTAAAGAGTGAAGGGATAATTGGAAAAAGAAAGTCAAAACCGAGAGTGAAGTTAAAACAGGGAAGAGGTGTGTATTAGAGGAAGTGAAAAGGGGGGGAGTGGGGTGAGGGGGAATTTAATGTAAAAAAAGAAAATCAAAGCTAAAGATGAAATGAAAGGAAGGGGAAAAAGAGACCTAGAATATCAATGGAGACATTCTTAACATTGCTGGCCACACTTTCATATTTCAGCAGCAGTGAGTGGGGGTGGGGGAGGAGTAGCAAGCGAAGCAATTATGAAAGTAAGTCATAAAACAGACTGTGGACTCACCTCCCAATCAAAACGTAGGTGACGACTGTGAGGAGAATAATTGCTACTGCCGCTGAAATGGCAATCATTACTACTTGGCTATTTTCACCAGAGATAGAGAAAGCTGTGAGGTTGAAGAGATAAAAAATTTAAAAAGACCAGGCATTCACACATCGTAACTAACATTTACATGAAAAATCTGACAAATTAAGTTACATTTATTATACTTTTACCTGAAATATGGCTTACTGCCTGATAAAATATAAAAAATAATTCTTTACTGAGTTAAAAAAGTACTTCCTATAATTTTGCATGAAATTTCTAATTAATAAGATTAAATATTCTGTTTCAATGGCAACAATCAAAGACTACGACATACTGGACTAGCTTCCTCTATCCTCACTGGCAAGAAGCTCAACGGATAAAGTAGAAGTTAGCAGAGGAACATGGAGAACAGGTTAGATTTCCTATAATGAAATTATAAAAGCTTTCTAAATAAGCTGGTTTAGTCTCCGATATCTACATTCATTTAAAAGGTGGTATAACATCTGTCCTATGAGTCTCAACATATACCGCAAATGAGTTGTTCCTCTCCCAGTATTTCCTACCTTTGTAAATGGCCCAACATCTACAAAGTATTGACAAAAATGGCCCAGTAGCCAAATCTGGCCTGCCCTCAGTTTCTGTATAGCTCAGGAGCTTAGAATGGTTTTACATTTTTAATGATCCTAAAAAGTCAAAACAAGAGGATTTTGTGACATGAAAATTATACAAAATTAAAATTTTCGGTGTTCATAAATAAAATTGTATTGGAACACATTTATTTGTGTATTGTCTACGGCTGCCTTAAGACTATAACAAATAGCCAAGTAGAGTACGAGAACCAGGGACTTCATGTACACAAAGGCTAAAATATTTATTATCTTGCCCTTTATAGGAAAAGTTTACTGACCCTTGACATAGACAGATACTTCTCTAACTTTAATGTTCATAGAAACCACTCGAGTATCTTTTGGAAAGCAGTTTCTGATTCAGTGGGTCTGGAGTAGGGGATGAGATTGTGCGTTTCTTCTGAGCTCCCAGTGATGCTGATGCAGCTGATTCCAGACTCCAACATTTTGGCAGCGAGGATGTAGACCATAATTATGAAGTCACCTTGAACTCTTCCTCTCTTGATCAGTCTATATCTGATTAATCACTAAGCCCTTTAGAATATCTTAGTTTATATCTTTATTTCTCTTCTGGATTACAATTAGAAATTCCTAATTATTCTCGATTTACGTGCCTTTCCTTTTAACTGGTCACCAGAGTCTTCTTTCTAAACCATAAATTTGATCATGTTATTCTCATGCATAAATTTTTGCGGGGCTCTCCATTACTTTCAGGATAATATGTTCTATAGCAGAACATATAAAGCCCCTTAAAGTCTGTCTCCTGTCTAAATCTTCAGCTTCATCTGCTAACAAACTCTATAAATACCCTAATCTCTAGACTTTCTAAAATAAACGTAGTTCCTGGGATAACTCTTTCATTTGCTCTTACTTTAACATGTAATTCTTTCACGATAAATGCTGATGGAACAAGTGAATGACTGATATACCAAAAGAAGAGTTTAGAAGAGTAAATTTGGTTATTTGAATACTATTAGCTCTCCAGAAGCCAATGTCACATCTTCAATCTGGTCGAAATCTACGTTTGAAAGGTTTTCTCTAAAATAATGCAGTTTTAGGACTAGTTAAAGGAGGCAAATATAGTAACACGGCAGAAAGACTGTTAGACATTTTCTCAGCATCTGAAAAAAAAAGCTCAGATATGCAGGATGGCATGCACACTCGTTATATAAACTGTTGCCGTACTTTATTCTTTACTCCCAGCAAACTATTGTTTATACCATTGTGGCAGTCATGGGAGTGCCTGCTCAGATCTCTGCTGCCAAGCCTGCAGTAGGCAGACAGCCTCCAGCTGCTTCTCCTTCAGGATCCACTGCAGTCTAATGCACAAGCCACATTCTCCTCGGTGACTAAACATGGCAAGGGAACTGGAGCTGGCCCGTGTCTGCCCAATGCAGGGCTCTCCTAGGGCCAGTCTTCACTCTGGAGACCCCAATCAGATTAGCAAGACCCTCAGAACTACACTGCTGTCTGAAGCTTGTCTTCCTCATTTCTGTTCTTTCTCTCCATCTCTTCGTGGGCGGCTGAACTTCATCTCAGTCTGAGGTGCTGCCTGCCCACTTCTGCTCCTCTCTTCCTTATCTTTTATCTGTATTTCCTCTATAAAGCTCTTGTAATTCTATCTTAATATCTATTTCCTAGAAGAACTGAACTGGTACATCCTTATCCACTGGCTATAGATCTGTAAATAGGTTGTAAAAATAACCCAACGTAGTGATTCAGTAACGGTCTATAAACATAGAATAATAATTCATAAGGAGCAGCAAATTCTGAATCCTCTGGTAAATTTTAGCCAGTTTATAAAATAAAGATCGATGAAATTGGGAGGGGGAACATAATAGAAGAAAGGGTCCCTATTTCTTTTTCCATTAAAGACATGGTTAAACTAGGACTTCTCTGTAATTTCCTCTAACTCAAAATGTCTAGAAATTCCAGAGGCTATGTAAAGCATATACCTCAATTGGATGATTCTTGTTACTGAAATGAGCAAATATTTGAATGAATTATATTGATTAACTGTGTGTTATAGAGTTGTTTACTAATTAGTTAAAAATCGATATCCATCATATGTCATAGAAAAACAATTTACTGCTCCCCCGTTTCAAGCCACTTCTCATTTAAACACATCTTTCAGTTTTCTCTCCCGAAAATAGGCTGGTTAGGAGTTCATTTTCCTGAACCAAAATGCCTGGATTTGTACTTATTTGCTGTATGACATAATGTGATCTTGGAAGATTAAATGAATTAATAAAGTAAAACATTCAGGACAGTGCTAGGCACATAGTATGTGTTTAATAAATGTTATATATATTTATTATTTCATTTTCCCAGTGAAAAACTGGCAAAAGTATTTATATTCTATAAAATTATATATGAATGCCTAATTTTATCATACAAATTTCACTATATAATGACTCCATTCTACCTTTGTCAGGCTGCCTTAATGTCTCCTACTAGAATCCAAGAGATTACGGTTGCTGCACACTCACTCATTAAAACAATGAAAAGGAGGTGGGAGGCATTCAGGAGTGCTAATTGAATTTTCCCTGGGACTCATCTTCTTGGACAGTAATATCCAATAGAATCCTTCAATTTCAAGTCTCAGCTTTATTCCACATATTTTTACTCTTGAAATTCCTTGGATATTCAAATTATGTACTATTATTTAAACACAAAACACAAAACACAAAACACACACACACACACACACTCACCACTACCTAATATACCAGAGAATATTACAAGCACAAGTAATAAATCAATCACATAAAACTCTATTGAGGATGTAGTTTCTGCCCACTCAGGGTTTCCAGACAGTAGGACTGTCTGCTTTCCCAAACATGTCATATTGGTGGTACTTCTGGCTTTGGTGGATGTTGCCTTTACTCTAGGAAAGCCCTTTGACTTCTATACATTCTGTGCTTTCTGTGAGTTTTAGTTTAACATCTTTTTCCTTAATATGTAAAATAATAGCACTGGATCAGTAGCAGTCCAAAATCTGGAGACTGTAGGCTCACTGATCCCACTTATTAACCATGTGACCTCAGAAAAAATAAACTTTTGTCATAAGCCATGTATAAAATGAAATAATAGTATTTGAATAGCTTGAAGAAGAGGATCAAATGAAATGTGTATAAAAATGCCATATTACGCTGTCATATAAATATATGGGTTCTAGAATCAGACCCATCTCCTACTAGTTGTGTGATTTTTGAAAGCTTACTTGACTTCTCTATGCCTTAGTTTCCTCATCTGTGAAAGGAGGATGATAATAGATGTAAAACACAGATATATAAAAACAAGACATTTTAGGAAAATATATGCTTCACGGTGCCTCCACATCTTTACTATAAACCAAGATCAGAAAATATTATCTGAACTCCAGCTCAAAGTACACTGTACTCGACTAAGAAATGTTTACATGTGTTATAAGTGAGAACTTTTCATAAAATAAAAAAAATATATATATAAACAGCAAACTGTTAAAGAAATCTAAACACAAGTCTTTTTCATCGATTAAATATCGATATATAACAAAAACGAGTCTTAAAACCTTAGAGTTTTTCTGAATATGTATTTTCTATTTGCATTTGGGAATTTGCCCACGCAGAGTGCTGATTTAAATTATATGTGGATTTTCAACTGTGCAGGTGGTCTGCACCCCTAACCACCAAGCTATTCAAGGATCAACTGTATATCATTTTGATTTTTAAAAACGGAGTGAGAATTGATTTTGTCCTTTTCCCCTTAAGACAATATGCACCTTTCCCCCTCATCTATATTTAAAGTTTAGAAGAATTCTATGGTAAAGCAATAAGAGTAAATTGATTTAAAAAAGGATCAAACTGTGCGACTCAACTTTTTTAATAAATGGAGAGGGTGATGTTAAAAAGCTCATATTTTTTCTTCTTATCCTCTCTTCTGCTCTCTCTTGATCAAAGGATGTATTGAAAATATAAAACACATTTGGCAAAATTCTCAAGAATCTGCTGTTTTTAAATGGAACATTTAAGTCTCAGATACTGAAGCCTCATTAGAAGTTTATGTATAACTACCACAATAATATCTATGGTAAATTTGGAATCACATTAGAATTTTGGAATTTTTTGTTGTTACAAATTTACTTATCAGATAGAGTTAATGCTAATTAAGAATATGCAAGATTAGATTGATGTTCCAAAATATGCATCCATATAATGTTTATCTAATGGTGATCTGACTTTCTTGCCCTTAATATGCCTAATTTATACCACAGGATATAATAAACATTTGCTTTTTCTATATCTGTGATTTGAAATCATTCATGGTAAATCAAATATAGCTTTTGTTTGTTAATTCTAAAAACTATTTAAAAGTTTGAAAAAAAGACAATCTACAAATTTCTTTTTTGTAATTCACTGAATCAGTCAAATTTCAAAATAAGAAATTTTCTTTGCACCACTTAATTTATAAAAAAAGATTTAGAATTATTAATGTTAAATTGCAATTATATTTTGTTATTTTGTTACTTAAAATTTTAAATTTGTTTTAACCATTTTTCACGTGACTATCATGGTATTTATAGCATTTAGTTTCTTGTGTCCTCAGAGAGTGGTTTTTTTCATGCTCATTCCATGAAGGAGGATTAGGAGAGGGCTGGAGTATAGATTTGTGTACTGAGGATGGCAGCTCTCTTCCAAGCAGAATTGTCAGGTTTAAGCTGTGAGCCGATGACTTCTGAGAACATTAGAATCTCAATAGCTTGCAGAATGTACAACTTGTTATTGTAAGCAGCATATCTAATTGTCTGACAAAAAGTGTGCCAAAAATATATATACTCTATCAGAGTAACTTAAGCCATTTTTATAATTTTTTGGTCATCCTGAATGTTTCTATTAGGTCATAAAAATATTACCATACCAATACAATATATATTTATATAATGAACAAAATATTTAGGAAATAGGAAATATAGGTGCCAGAGAAAAATGACATATTAAGAGTAGAAAGTGAAGATAGAGACATAATTGATATGTACTGTAGAAGACTTGACTCCAATCGTTACATTTATTTTTTATAATTTATTATAAGATATTAACCATTTTGCAATCTACTAGCAAATTTATTTAAGTATTCCTGATTATACGTACACACGTTTGTACATGTGTGTGTGTATATATATGTATATATGTTTAAATTTCCCTTTGCATCAATTTTAATCTCTTACTAGTCTCATTAATTAATTAATAAGTTAAATAAAATCTTTAACTCGTGTTCATTTTATATTAGGGCCACAGTCATGATTTTGCAGAAAAATGTTATTGGGAAAATATTTAGACCAATTTTAGACAAATTTTATCCAAATTTTGGGTCAAACAGATGGAGCTATTAAAATAGTTTGTGAATTTTAATGAGGTGATAAATTAGGATTTAGAAAAATCTTTAATCTCTAAGTGATATAAGGTTGATTGTGTTGAGAATTAAAAGAAAATTAGGATCCTAATGAATTAGCAAATTTCTTTTTTGTAATTCACTGAATCAGTCAATGGACCTGGAATATCCGTATTAACAGGTACTGGAAGTGTGGTACCATACTAAACAATATTCCTGAAAGCAATTTAGGACTAATAGAAAATAAGAAGAATTCCAGGCATTAGAATATGTTTGATTTGTTAAATAAAAAACATAAAATAACAACACATGTACATCTATACAAACACAAATGCCCAGACGCAATGCTATGCAAATTGTTAAACGTCTCAAGCAATATACTTTCAGTGTATCATACTTAGTTAAAACTTAGAGTAAGAATAAATTATCAGACACTTTTTACAAGAGCCCCCCTTCCTCCCCCACATACTCTACATTAAAATAATACATACAGTCTGGACTAGTTTCAAACTCAAACTTGCGGCTGTTGGTCCCGTATCCAGCTGCGGTTCGGGCTCGGATTTGGAATACATATGTAGTGTCAGGCTTGAGGCTACTGATGGTAACATTCGTGCCTCTTGCCCTCAGAATGGTGTAACTTGTCTCTTGTTCCTGCTTTGAGACAAGAAAAATCATGTTAACATCAAATCTTTATAATGTATCAAGTGGTAATAAAAATGAACCACTCAAAACAATTTTAAATTTTAACACAGAGCATATGACAGATAAGAGACATAATAATCATTCCACTCTTTAAAGACATTTTTTTAAGATAAAAATATTTACAGAGTTTCCTAATTTGGATATATTAATTTGCGCCCTGCACATAAAGCAGAAAAAGTTAGTTTTCATTCCTTCTGATTAGTGAATATCTGAGCAAAAATCTGTTCTCTTCAAAGCCAAGGCTGAAAGCTTCAACCTAATTAAAAGAATTAATTTACAAAGAGGAATATACGCCTTTGAATTAAACCTAATGATTGCCCTATTCATTCTCAGGTAGAAAATATTCTATTAATTGTAAAACATTTAATTTAAAAAGATGAAGATTCTGTATGTGGCTGTACATTATTAACTTTCTCACCATCAACTAAATTTGCATTGTATTTAAGTCACAGTTTAATAGAGACAAAAATCTCCAGATCAAAGTCTAAAAATATTTCTCTAAAAGGACCTCCTCAGAGATTCACATTGTACACTGAGATTCACTTTATACATTAGTAGTAAAGTTTTTTTGTGTCGAGCCTTGTCCACAAAAATTAGATTAACATAGAATTGTGTTTTTCCTCTAATGTTCATTAATATATACTGAGCACTTCAAGGGTTACCTGATTTTGAGCAATAGTGGAATGTCCCTGTACCTGGGATGGAGTCCGGAATAGATTATATGAAATAATGCACATCATCAACCAAAACTAGGTAGAACATTGCAGAAAAAAGGTCGTAGGTTACAGACGCTTTTTGGTTAAAGATTCTGGTTATGTATTAGATAGCTTTTGAGTTAAAATATTAAATATTGATGGGGGTTAGGTATATTTACTTTACAGAAAACATTTCATTTGTTAAAGAAAATATTGAGCATATACCCAGAACTAAGCTCTGTTTATCATCATTACTAAACTAGACAGTCAAAAGAGATAGACTTCATAGAGCTTAAAATCTAGTGAAAGATTCGCAATATTTCTAAGCATTACATATATATTTGGAAATAATTTTTACATTTTTCTATGTACAATACAAATATTTGTATAAATACATATTTAAATAATATCACATATATGTATGTATCAAATTTTAAAATGTTTAGGGAATAAAAATAGATTGTCATTTCTTTTCCTGCAATGATTAATTTTGTTTAAAAATAAGGATGCATATTGTGCTTTGTTGGGAGAGTTTGAAATAAGTACAGAAAATTTATGTTTGTAAAAAATATGAATGTAGCTTAATTGTATTTTTGAATCAGCCCCATAGATCTAAAGGATGAGTGTTTTCTGGTTCTGTTATCCCGTCTGAAATGAGTCACATCATTAATTTTCTTTGTATTGTGTTGCGTCATCTACAACATAAAGTCTTACATTTGCACAGGTTATCTTGTCACACTTTTAAAATCAGAAGATCATGATCGACGAGTATTTGACAGCACCACACTGGGTCATCGAATGTTCATCCACCTCTTCAACACAAGAATAAGTCACAAAACCAAAGCCCCTGGGACGTTTTGTTTGGGGTCACTCATTATCACACAATTCGTAAATGTGCCTCATTTTTTAAAATGTTCTCTTAAACTATCATCTATAGTTTCAAAGCTCAGGCCACCAATAAACAGTTTTCTCTCCACTGCTCTGGTTCCTTTGGATCATGGCCCTCCATTATGAGACCAGACTCACTTCTTTCAACTCAAATTCAATATCCATGATTTATTTTTAATTCACTTTAAAATATTTTGTAAACTATTATAAATAGATACACAAATATGTTGTGTTCACATTAATAGCTATAGAACCATTTGTCTCTGATGATAAGGTTTGAATTCATCTTGCTTTCAAACCTCACCATAATTCATAACCAGAGAGGAATAAGTGCTATTTATTGATGAAATATCATGGCCTAAATTCTACTTATAAATCACCATGTACCTATGTTTTTTATAATTTCATTGCTGAATCACAATTTTATGATGTGAGGCAGACTTATACACCTACTCCCATCTTCTAAATTTCTTTGTACAAAGTCAAGAAAGCTTTTCTTCATCAGTTCAATAATATTACAGGGGTTTTGTTACTAGTCCAATGTTCCTATCTCTAGTGAATGAAGTTCATGTGAATGTGAAGGTCAAATAATGATGCTTAAGGCAATGAATTAAGAATAGTTCATCAATAGGTTAAGGAATCACTATAAAATAGTTGGTAGAGCATAGGACTTAGTGTGAAAGGACATAAATATCATTTCCATTGCCAAACTAGATGACTTAGGTTTGGTAGTGACATCTCTGCTGTGGCTTATCACTGTAGAATGGGAGATATTCTACACAATAATTTCTAAGCCCCTCTCTACCAATAAATCAAACGTTTCACATGGCATCAGCTTTAAACAGAGCTCTATCACTTCTTAGCAATGGTACTGATTTCTTTGCAAGAGTGAGTACAGTTCTCGAGAAAGAACCTCTTTCTCTATACAACCCAGCCCTTTCACATTGTCTTCCTACCTTTTCATAGTATTTGACCTCGTAGTCCAATATGATCCCATTAGGGTGTTCGGGTTCTTGCCAGGATAAGGAGATACTATTTCTGGATGTACGATCCTTCTTAATTGTCATGACAGGTGATGGAGCTGTAAAGAGAGGATAGAGGGGATGATGGGAGGGGGCAAATTAATCAGGTTAGGAAGGGTGCTAAAGAAGAGCAGAGAGAAGGGAACAGCAAATGGAGTCTATCATTGTTCGAATCTTTGGCAAGAAGCATTATTTTCATTTCAAAAGCTCTTGAATATTAATCTGGCCCCATATCAAGTCTCAGCAGCTGGATTATAGCCCTGGTACACGTAGGCCTATGGAAAATGATCTAAGATTTTCAGCTGCTGGTGGAATAGTGGCAAGTGAGCAGATGTTTTCAATCTGCTACTCTAATGTAAGCAATGAAATATATTTGATATGTTAAAATAAGAACAAAACATCAGGACTACCTATTTGTTATAATGTTGCAAAGTTATTAATTCCAGGTTCTTCAGCTCATTGATAACATTTTCATTTGCAACTCTGTAAGAAAACTGGAATCCATTATGTAAAAGGAGTCCCATGGTATCTACAGGTAATAATAATATTTAGTGTACTGTAAAATAGATAGCATTTAGGACATATAGTAGGGCATATCTTGACTTCTGACAAAAACCGCTCATGAATAAAAATATATATCTGGAAACAAAAATCTTCTGTTTTTATATTTTTATATCTAAAAAAAATTAATAAGAGCTACCAAGGAAATGACTACTATTTATATCACAACTCTCAAGCTATATTTTGATGTATCTTATTGGATGGTGACTCAATATTTGTTATGTTTTGCTACGCATTATCAAAGTATAGAATATGAATAAAAAACATCTGTTTGGATCAGATATAATAGAGTCACCTTTGTTTCTAATGGGAGATTAAATATATTTTAACTGATATTCTACTTCAAATTCTTCCATTAAAAAAGAAAAATGCATACTATCCATCAATGCACTTCTGGTTTCAAATCTCAATCTTGTTACACTGGCCAACTGAAATATCTCAGTTGAGGTTCAGTGGCATTCTGCCTTAATGGAATGCAGCAAAATAAATTACAAATATGAAATTAAAAAAACCCAAGAACTCTTAGATACATTAACTATTGAATTGTTTTCGTTGCTAAAAGACTTATTTTCTTATTGATTTTTCTCAAATCAAGGACTATTTGATTTGAATGCTGTGTATTTGTATTTCCAACAACAGCTAGCAGATTTGTTGATCAGATGTTTCTGTGATAATCATATGACAACTTTTATATACCCAACCTCTCTTTAAATTGTTCCTGTATATAAATGTCTTTTATTTTTATTACTCACTTTAAAATAGTTTACATTAAGCTTGCCTTACTAACGCTTCACTGGAAAACAAACAAATAATTCTTTGCAATAAATTTCCCTTTCTATTTGTATTATTTGTAAGATCTTCTTATGAACTTTTTTGTAATCAAAGCAACATTACTTTGATATCCTGGGAATGATTACCTAATATTTGGCCCCTTTTGCTTCCCCAAATAAGTATTGCTTTTCCGATGAAAAAATAAATTCATTTTCTTTTTCAGCTTTTGCTTCCATTAGCAATTAATATCCTTTGGCATTTACCATTTATGTTCGCTTTTCTTTCATTCAATAGTATTGTTTATTCCCAAAATGGCCTCATGACATCTCCGCCCCTTAACCTGTGGTGATTTGCTGCTGTGAAATTGATTCTAAGCAAAGGATAATTTATTTTGATTATATTTAGTTGAAATTTTATAAACATACACAATGATTATAAACATAGCACTGAGTTATAAATAGCAGATTTGTTAAATTATTGAGAATTATTTTATTTTTATTTACTCTAATACTTAGAAAAATTAATTCATTATCCAAATGCTAACAGAAAAAAATCAGCTCCACTGTCTTTGGAAACAAATTTTGCTTTTTGTACAAAAAATGGAGAAATTATTAATGTTCCTGCTGAAGTAGACCCATTAGTATAATAACTAAGGTATACTTGCTGAGCATTTCAAAGAAGTCAAATCTTTGTAAACTTTCCCAGTTTACCAAGGAAATGTGTTAATGGAGACCCTACATTAATTCTACATCACCTTGAAACTGATTTATTTTTCCTGTTAAAATATATTTTCAAAGAAGCTTTAAAAATTACCAGTTATAGCATCTCTCAAAAAAAAAAAAAAAGAGAGAGAGAAAGTAATTCATTTTAAAGAACAATTGTGATGAGGGTTGTAATAACTTTTTAATGAAAGCTTTGCAGGCTGTTTTGGGGACCTGCCCAATTTTACTGCTTCTGCACTGAACAAGACTTTATAACTATTGAAATTCTTCAAAGGTCTTTTGAGCAAGCTGCAGAGCCCTGTACAACTGTAATAAATAGCTTTTTGTAATCCACATTTACTTAAGTAGAGGCAATTGCTCGAAGCTTGTGCCATCTCTAAGTTAATGAATCTTTTCTGATTGCTGCTTTTAGGCCCCTGTTAAGCAGTTGTTCTGTTTCTTTAATATACGCCCCTTGTGTTGGCTGCATTTCAGCAGTTTTACCCCAGTGCAGCAGCTGGACTTCTGTTGCATTTAGGTGAGGCTCATCAATATTTTAATATTAATAAATAATTAACAGAAATTATTTTTCTCTGCTCTAATAAATAATTTTAAGACATAATAAAACACTGCAGAAATTTTGTGGCCATTCCACTGTATCTATGCTTGCTAAAAAGTTTTCTAGAACACTTTTGAATTGATGTCTTGATATATAATTTATCCTTACTTTCTCATGTACTATAATACAATTTGTAATATTAATGAGAAACAGCGATACGGATTATTTTAGTTCATTTTCAGGTATTAAAGAGTGATTTGTTCAAAGTATTAATTTCCAAAATCCATTGAATTCCTTAAATTTATTTTTTTTCTGTGTAAAAGAATATGGCATTTCAATGTATATAATAAAATAGTTGTGATTTATTTTATCCTTGTTTCTCTGTTTTAAAAAATTTGTGATTTGAAAGAATGGTGGGTAATAGTTATATGGAATGAAAAAAAAATCTATCCTAAGACTAGAGAAATACTCAGAACTAGAGTGAAAATTTATGTAAGAGGAGAAAGCAGCATGTTTTTCCTGGCAAAAACCTGGTGGTGTGTAAGCTAAAATAGCAAAATTACAGTTGACCACCCCAATATCCCAGGATTAAGAGATTTAATCTGGTTCCTCTTTTGTATACCTTAAATGATACAAATAATTCTCTTATTAAGAGGAAGAAGTTGACACAAGTTTGTTGTGAGAATGGCCAGACATTTATGCAGTTTAGTCAATAGTTTTATAGGGAAAAAAATGAAGAAACTGGTAACAACAAAAAATAAAGCAGTAGGAAAGTAAAAATTTTTAGTACCTTAATGGCCCTCTTTAAAATAATGTCTTGGCATGTAATATACATTTATATATGTGCCCTTTGGAAAATAAAGAAGAGAGACATGATATACAAGGTAAAGTTAAATGTATTAGATTTTAACTGAAATATTTCTTAAAACAATACAAATAAAAGAAAAACTGAGGTGGTTAGGAGGGAAATAGTGCAGGTTAGGAAGGCTCATGAATCACATAATTAATCATCCTCCATGAAACTTTTACTAAACTATTGAAAAGTTCTGACACTTTGAATACCAAAAAAAAATTCTCAACTAGTGGTGTCACAGTAGACTCGCTTATGGTTCTTTCAATTCATTCTTCTTTAAAATATTTATTTGATCATGACATAATGCTAGACAGATATTTTCACTCCATGTTATCTAGTAATGTGTGTTCTGTGAAAGCTGGTATCAAAATTTCTGTTCTAAGGTGACATAAATTTCTAGGAAGCAAAGGTTGAATTATTTACTGATTTTTTTTTTCCTAGCTCTAGGCCACTACAGTGGCAGCCTCGTGAATGAGAAACATGCAATGACTGGTCTAGAAGACAAACAGAAAAGTATAACCCTTAAGTAGTTAATAGTAGAATCCCAGTCAGTTATTTAGAGGAAAGGCAAGATATTCTCTCTTCACTGTAACCTGAACCATTGATGCATCTCATGAAATAGCAGAAAAACAGCTTACAATAGGATAGCAAAAAAGTTAGGCTAAAAATAGTTTCCATGTAAAAGAACAGGTAAGAGATGGGGCTTGTATAATTCACAATTTGTATTAGTAACACACTTGGTACTTGTGTATACCTTATCTATTGACAGATATGGAAGGGATTCATTATTTTAACTATGGTATTTTTAACTTACATTTACCATTATTCTGCAGCTAAAATATGACCCATCCTTAGAATCAGGAAGCCAAAACTTCAACATTCAACTCCTAAAGGATCTGGTTTAGTTCGTTTGTTTTTATTGGGACTTTCCTCTTTCTGGGTTTGGGAATTTCTAATGAACCTCTGAGGTATCTCTGTGGTTTAGAGATTGGACAAGTTAAAGTAATAACAAAAAGGGCTTAGTATTTCTTTTTTTTAAGTGAGCCAAAGCTTTTAAAAATTATCTCCATGGGAAAATATCATGCAGTAAATGGTTGAAAGATTTTTTCCTTTGAATCAGACATGCCTTTAAAATCATTACTTCCTTATTTTTTTATATTTTGTATCATTTACTGCAATGCCCACTTAAGAACAATTCCTCCTCAGTTTTTTGTTGTTGTTGTTGTTGTCAGAAGTGAGCCCTTCTATTAAATCCAGGAACATTATTGGGTTTGAATTAGCATAATCATTCATAGCTTAATGCTAGGCTTGTATTAGCATAATCATTCATAGTTTAATGTTCTCCATCTCACCATCCCAACCTTGATTTTCCAAACCTGTTGTTCTCTGGAATTTCCTGTTTTTGTACTGAGATTCACCATTTTTACAGTCTATAAAGTTTTCAAGAACACTGAATTTCAGAATTGTACTTTATATATTCTCTCTCATCAACAACCCTGCATGCTAATCAACTCTAACATCTGAAAGTTGATAAATTTTCTTTCTACCCAGTTCTAATTTTCCAGCCCTGCTTTAGTTTAAACCCCTGCCATTTTTCACATGCATTGGATTCTGTGCTTTTCATCTCAGTTTTTTCAGAATTTCAACTTTCTACACATTTTGATGATTTATCATTTTCTAAAGCAAATGAAACATTAACCCTCCTGCCATCCAAACCTCATTTCAAATCACTTTTCCTAAAATTGTTAACTATAAATATGCTGCAAAGGAAAGATCTCAGAATCGATATTTTTAAGAAGCTGATATCAGAAAGCTCTTAAAATCACACATTTGGGAAATTCTGTACTACAAAAGAATTTGGAATTTTTTACATTATTATTTAAGGCTTCTCATAAAACTGCAACATACATACCAGCTTTATCATTTATTGTTCTCCTTTCAAAGTGAAAGCTCTAAAGGCAATTCCTTTTGTTATTTTTTCACGGTAAGCTTTCTATACTCCATGTCTGGAACAGAACACAGTCTCTTCCTTTTTCACCTGAAAAATCTCTTCTAAACATTAAGCTTAGAAATCTATTGCTAATATAATTCCCCCATAAAGTTTTTCCTGAGTCCCTTAGGAAACAGTTAATCAGTTCCTTCCTCTATTCTGATTTATAGTATAGTTGATCATTCTCTTATTATTTAGCCTACTGAATTGTGTTGTAATTAAATCATTTGCTTATCAGTATGTCTTTTCACTAGACTTTAAGTCTCAGAATCTTTAGTGCCTAGTACAGTGCCAACCTTGCATAAATATAGTTATGCAGTTTAGTTAGCTTTGTAATAAAATATACAGTATATTTTTGTGGCTAGTTCCTCTGAGAGATAAATCCTATTTAGTTTCTGATATTAAAATAATAAAATTCAAAGCAAAATGAAAATTCTGATATGTTTAGCTGAGAGACTATTTTTAATAAAATTATGTCTTTTATTTTCTACAGTAAAAAACAATTTTCTGAACTGAATCAAAATAATGTTGAGAGAAAAACATTCTAAAATATATACATTGAAAATAAATTTTGATGTAGGCTTCTCAGTTCTAATTTCTAGAAAACTTTAAAACTTTAATTATTGAATTTTGAAGACCCCCCAGAGTAATTTTAAAGATTGGAGAATGTGGTTACAATTTATAATCTCATTCCCATTCAGCATGGAGCAAAGAAAGAGGAAAAAAAAAATAAACCAGCAGTGATAGAAGAGTTCATTTAATAGATGTTTATTGCATGGATTTATCAAGAGTTCCTGTTTTTCATTTTTCCAATCGATCTTATTTTTTTAACATTAAGTTCTTTTTAAAATATGTTCCAATATTTTCATAGAATCAGAATATTCAAATATGTTTTTTTAAAAAATTAGTCTTTCTCTCTTGTGTTTCTCCTTTACTCTAACGTTACTACCACACTTACCACATTTCTGACACTTCTGGTCACCAAATGTGTGGGTTTTCCCACACCAGGCAATTCTGTGACACTAGCTGGGTGTTCTACAATTTAACTAAATTCTAACACTATCGGATCTCACAGGTTAAGGGTTCAATCCCATGAGAATGCCTCCTACTTTAGATGCTAGGCCAAATTGTAGGTCCCTAGGTTACCCACAACTACTAATCGGAAGTTCTCACGACCCCCTCCTTGGGTTTTATTAATTTGCTAGAGTGGCTCACAGAACTTAGAGAAACACTTAAATTTATCAGTGTTACTTGTCTAAAGTCTATGTGCCCAACTTTGAAAAGCCAAAACTCAAAACATCAGAGTTTGGATAAGGAAAGGTTTATTGACTGAAAAAGTGGGAGACCTACCAGTACCTCAAATCTATCTTAAGTAAGTACAGAGTTCAGGCTTCTTTTATGTCCAGGGAAAGGGAAATGGAAAGGGCAAGAGGTGACTGACCACCTCAGACATCTCAGCACCAAGAGGAGTCTGAGGAAGATTGTGTTAGTTAATGAGAGTCCAGTCAAGAGGTTGCTGCAAATCTTAATAAACAACACATACTTCTTTTATCACCTCAGGCTGCAAGCAGAATTCCTGTAATGATCAGCATGTCTATATGCAAGACTTAGCAGAAGCTATTAGCCTGAAGGCCATGAAAACGAAGCAGGTTTGTATAAGATGGAGTCAGAGAGACAGAGCATTTCACTTTGTTATGTCATTTTATTAAAGAATATGATAAAGGGTACAGTTGAACAGACAGATGAAGAGATACACAAGGCAAGGTCAAGGAGGTCCTGAGTGCAAGATCTTTGGTTTCTATGGAGCTGGGGTGTATCACCCTCCCAATGTGTGGATGTGTTCACCCACTGGAAGCTGTCCAAACCCCATACTATTAGAATTTCTGTGGTGGGTTCATGATGTGGGCATTATTGATCATTAACTCCATTTTCAGCATTTCTCTCTTCTCATGAGAATAGGGAGGTGGCAGAAAATTCCAAGCTTCTAATCATGACAGGTCTTTCAAGTGACTGGCCCTCAACCAGGAGCCATCCAGGAGCTCACCCAGACTATCCTCATTGGAAAAGAAGACACCCCTCTCACCCAGAAAATTACAAGGATTTTAGGAGCAGAACCCTGTGTCAGGAACAAGGGCCAAAGAAGAAATACTAAAATACAAGATGTTTTTTAGTTTTCTTACCATTTAGGAAATTACAAGCGTTTCGAGATTTCTGTGCCAGGAACCAAGGGCAAAGAACAATGTATATTTTCTATTATCTCATACATGTGACAAGCCTTTGAAAATCTGTGGGGGTAATCATACCGTTCTAAATGTAATGCTTCAGTGTGAAAGAGGTTACTATTGATAAATAACTATTTTTTAAAACTTTTCTATTAGGAGTTGATAAATTTCTAAAATAGGAAATCATGTAGGTAGAAAGTAAGAAAAATTAGAGCAAATAAAGTTTTTATCCTAACTATTTGTCATTGAAAAATGCAATATACTAACAAAACTTCAAAAAATATTGAGATTCCGAAAGAAGTTATGTACATCCAAAGCATCAGTACATTTCAGAAAACAATAATGTTCCTTCGATTTGCTGAGGTGTTCTACAATATTTCTCTCTCTTGAGGTCCTTTGTAGAGCCATGAGTGCTCTTGAATTTCTGCAGGTTCAGAGTCTAGTGAGCCTTATCCAAGGATGTCAAACATTAATATACAAGGCAATGAGAATGATAATTTATTATTCAACAAAATATTTGTGTGTGTGTGTGTGTGTGTGTGTGTGTTAGTCTAATGTTCTTTCTTTATACAGATGATGCTATGCTGGTTATCTTTTACTTTTAACGTAAGACACTGAAATTCAACTGCATCTAAGACATTCTTTTTCTTCATCAATTACACAGGAAATATAAAGTACTCTCAGAATTCCTAGACAGACATTTAACTGTCATTTTTAAGTATGCAGTATTCCTTATTTCCGAAATTGTATATGTCACATTTCTAAGTATTTGCCTGAGCTTAAATTTAGAAAAATACATTCCAGAGATAATATAAACAATCCACATGGAAAGGATAGAATCTTCCCTCTCGGAGAGCCAAAAGTTGTATGAGAAATTCCTCACTTCATAAAGCTTCTAAGTATCTCAAAATTTCCAAAAGATACGGCTCAACTTTGTGAGTAGTAATATGTCTAAATACTGTTTTTGAAGTTCTCTTTGGGTAAGTTTCATAGTTCTTATATTTAGAAAATTTGCTTTGATGGGATTTTACTATCCCAAGTTCCCAAACAAAACAAGATTGTTTCAACAACATCCCTCACTATTTGTCTTAATTTAGTGGTTTCCACAAAATAAAGACAGAAAGAGTAGAAATTTTAAAACCAAAGTTGCTAATTAAAATAACTAAATATAAAATCTTGGGCAAAATAAAATAATATTCTATACAATTTTTTAGTTTAGGCAAGATTATTTTAGTATAGATGACTCCAAAGGTTGAGGGGCAGCTTATTAATGTAGCTAATGTGGTGGGAAAATGATAATGGCACAAGATTAGACCCAGATGGATGCAGAGTAAACTTCAGAGTGGAACTAGGCTACCTATATTGTGAATTTTTATTTATTTGTTTTAAAGGGATGCTGAAATAATAGGTCTGTTTTGAGTCACTCAGGGGTAGATCTGCCCAAGACAGATGTAACTAACTCTGGATACTGGTGGCATTCTCTGTGAAGATTCTGGCAAAGGGCTTGCTGCCCTCTGATTAGATTCAAAAACAGAGAGGTACAACTTAAATACCCCTCAGCACAAAAGATGTCTGACATCAAGTTAGCTTCCACTTTACAAATAATGGTAGTGAAATCTTACACACTCTTGGGTTGCTTCATTCATGTGCTCAAGCAGGACAGAAAGAAAATAATTTCACATTATGTTGTTATGTTATATTTAGAAACTAGTCAAAATACATGCTAGTCTTAAGTAAATTAACTTTTAACTTGCAAACTATAACTATAGATGGAAAGGGGACACTGATAGAGATACTCTGTATTTTTCTATATTTTGAATGGGGTAGATATGTTTCTCAAAAGTCATTGATTTTTACACCTACAATCAGTACAATTCGCTACATATAAATGTTACCTCAACATAAAAAGAAGTAAAAGATGTAATTTTTTCACTCAGATCTTAGTATTAACTATCTCTACTTATTCATTCATTCATTCATTCATTCATTTATTTATTTTCTGTATTCTTGATGCTCTGGCACTGCAATTTGCTGACTGGAGACAGACTGCCTCTCCCAGGGCAAGCAAATTCTTAGAAATAGCAAAGACTGGCTGAGGAGTGTGCTGTTCTTATACAAATCAATCAATCTGTGCTTTCTCTGTCTGGCCTTCATACTCTAGCAGTATGACTCCTCTGTCTTAATCATCTCAAGGCCAGGCATCAGACAACTATAGCTACTCTCAATACCTCAGAGTCCACTCAAATTATTCAAACTAGCTAATCCTAAGTCTACTTATCTTGCCTTGCCTTTCTCACGAACCGCAATAAAGTCTCTTGACCATGCTTTCCCTTTGCTCCTTCTGTCTCCTGATTGACCGTAGTGCTTTTCTATGTGGCCCTCCAGAGTGTGGCATTCCTCTACCTCTTGGGAACTGTAGCAAACTATCTTTTCCATAGCAATTATCTGATCTGTCAGCCTCATCAGGTCTGAATAATACTAAAACCTGTATTTTAAAACAGTCATAGTAGTAGAACATCATATAGTAGTTTTTCAAATAAGACTTCTTCTTAACAGAGCTAATGACCTACCTAAGGAAATATCTGGCACACATATGGTCTTGCTGAATTTTGTTTTTGTCTCACTCTCTTCAAACCTAGAGACATCTATGGTGAACTGTCTTTGATGTTTAACCAACACTCAGCTTCAACCTGTAGCAGCTTTGATAAAACATAGTTTTAACCTATTACACTATTTAATATATAGGTACTTTTGCAATTATAGGCTTACTATCTATTGGGCTCCTGGGTCTCTGCTCATTAGTTCCTTGATTTCAGTGAAATCACATCACTAATTAGATATAAAATACTAAATCATAAGCTAAAACTCTTATCTGGACCTACTCTTATTTGGTACTGTTGAGGCCCAAGGAGAATGATCCAGTCTTTGCTGGATCCTTTCATTCTTACAAGAAAAATAAGTAAGATGAGAAAAACAATACCGCAGTTGTGTTAGTCCAGATTTCTTCAAAGTATCACTTAAAAACTCTGTTGTGATAATATCAATTAGATTCTGTGTCACAAGTAATAAATAGCTAATTTTAGTTGAGGTATTAAAATTTGAAAAACACATGCAAACACATACACACACATGCTCATGCATGCATATATTTGTATGAATTTAAGTGTGGTCCTATAATAACTTCCCTCTCACTTACACATGTGTCTGGGTGAGTGAGAAATGGATTTACTCCTGAAGGAAATGACAATTGTCCTTATAAGTATCAAACATGTGAGTTAGCAACCATTAATTTACTACTCTGTTGTACGAATCATAAATTTTTATAGTATATTATCTCTCAATAAATGTACACCATAGAAATATATGTTGCATCTAAATACTATTGATTCTGTGTGCGGAAGCAGAAAAAAATGTTGAGAAATTCTGCTTAGCATATGGCTTGTACATGTCTGGCCCATGTGGGGCTTGTATATGCCTAGCAATTTTACTCTAGTGCAACAGAGACTAACTAAAGCAGGGAGGAACGTCCTCTTTAGAAATCATTTATGTTGATTTCTTCCCTTAGGGAGGTAAAAGCCCCAAACTGCCATAACAGGAAATCTGCAAAGTCTGGTCAAACATTTGGAAATCAGATTTTCTTAATTAGCTCAGAGCTATCCTATTTACTTACATATAGAAATACTCATTGGCTCGAAAAAAAAAAAAAATGGGACAAGGGAGTATTCCAAAAAAGAGAACATTTTGATGGGTCACTATATAAAATTTAAAATATTTTGATTACTATAAAATTATCTTTCTGAGCAGCTTTACTTCCATATTACCTTTATGCTAGGAACTTATTTATAATATAGATATATTCTTAAAGAACACATAGTTTTTATTTGTTAATTCCAAAATTATCACCTGAAAATTTTTAAGTAAAGTAGGAAAAACAAATCTGTTTGACAATTATGTAAATCCTTATTTGTACAGTTTATCTCCTCAAAGCATGCATCCCAAACCTATCATCTAATTTCAATTAAAATTTAACAAATTATGTAATAAAAAAGACATGTTTATTAAGTTTTTCTAGTCTGTCTGAAGAATGCAGGTGAGAACATGCCAATTTAGGTGTATTTGCATATATATGAACAAAACGCACACCAGAAGTGACTTACAGAGTTTCCAAAAGCAATAATGCCATGCAAAATTTCTATTTTTGCTGTAAAATTGCCCTTGTTCAAGAGAAACAAAAGAATATATAAACAAATGGGATTACATTAAACTAAAAAGTTTTTGCACAGCAAAAGAAACCATCGACAAAAGGACAACCTACTGAATGGGAGATAATATTTGCCTATGATACATCTGACAAGGGGTTAATATCCAAAATTTAAAGAGAACTACAACTCAACAACAACAAAAAAACAAACAATCCAATTAAATAATGGGCAGATGACCTGAATAAATATTTTTCAAAAAGGATATATAGATGGCCAATAGACATATGAAAAAATGTTCAAGGTAACTAATCATCAGAGAAATGCAAATTGAAACCACAATGAGATATCACCTCACAACTGTCAGAATGGTTACCATCAATAAATCAAAAAACAACAAATATTGGCTGTGGAGGATGTGGAGAAAAGAGAAGCCTCGTGCACTGTTGGTGAGATTACAAATTGGTATAGCCATTCTGGAAAACAATTTAGAGGTTCCTCAAGAAATTAAAAATACAACTACCTTTTGATTCAGCAATTGCACTTCTGGATATTTATCCAAAGAAAACCAAAACACTACTTTGAAAGATCTATACACCACTATGTCTACAACAGTGCTATTCACAATAGCCAAGATATGGAAGCAATCTAAGTGTCCATCAATAGATGACTGGTTAAAGAAGTTATGGTACATATATACAATGGAATATTACTCAGCTATTAAAAAAATTAAATCTTATTATTTGCAATCATATGGATGGACCTAGTGGGTATTATGCTGAGTGAAATAGGTCAGATAGAGAAAGATAAATACTGTATGATTCTTCTTACATGCAGAATCCAAGAAACAAAAGAAACCAGAAAACTAAAGGAAAACAGACAACAGATGCAGGGAACAGACTGGTGATTGCTGGAGGGGAGGGAAGTTGGCGGAATGGATGAAAAAGGTGAAAGGATGAAGAAGTACAAATTAGTGGTTACAAAACAGTCACGGGATTTAGAGCATAGCGTAGGGTATTAGTCAATATTATTGTAATAGTCATGTATATTGCCACATGGGGGCTAGAGTAATCGGGGGGCGGCTGGGGGATCACTTCACAGATTGTATAAATATCTAACCTTTAAAGTTAAAATAAAAAAATTAAATTAAATGCTCATATTTTTTGACTTAGAAAAAGTTACTTTTTTCCTTGTTCATGCTGTGCTTATTAATACTTCCCAACCTCTTTTGCTCCTAAACAAGTTTCCTCTTCCTCCACCTCATATCATTTGATAAGAAATGCAAACAGTTAGTTGCAACAAATAACGTTGTGTTCCAGATAACAGAGATTCTTAAAACTATAAGCAGAAAACAAAGGGGAAATTGCAGAGGCAGACTACCTGCTGCTTAATTTCTGTGATGCCTGTGGCTTTATCTCTTCAGTTCTAGGCACAAGATTAATTTATCTAAGTAATTTTTGTCAAATACCTTCTTAGCTAGCCATGAAGTTTGAAACAATTCTAGTTCTCAAGTCTACCCAAGTAAGGAAAATGCACCAATACATACTTTTGCAATTATGTAAACTTCACATAATCGACCTTAGAATTTTGAGAACTGGAGTGGATTAATTTTTACATACACCATAAAAAATTTCACACATTAGCAAAAAAAATAGCCTTAAGTTGTTCCATTTTTGTGGATAGAAGCATAGTAATACTTGCTTCTTTTAAGAATTTGGCTTTCATCTTATTGTATATATTTAGGTTCCTGTATTTCTAATTCCTAATAGCTGACAGAAAATTGTCTTTAATCTACACAGAGCTAGAGTTCTCAGACAGAGCTGTATAAAGTACAGTTTTTACAGGGGCACACCACATTTTACCTAAGGTGTGGAAAAACTCTAAACATTCTTTTCCAAGTGTGTGAACTAAACTTAAGTCACTTTGTGCTGAGTTTTATTTATGAAAAACTAAATTCAATATAAGACTTAAATGAGAATTTATGTTAAAAAAAACTGTTAAAAATGTATTGATGGGTTCATAATCATTACTTACTGGGGAGATAAAATATTCTAAAACTGATTTATGGTGCTGGTTGCATCAGTCAGCAGTTATTAAAAATCATTGAAAAGGATGTATTTCATGAGATGTAAAATATACCTTATTAACATTAATGTACATAAAAAAAACCTGAAATAAAAATTAGTGTACATGGTTTGCAAATATTGAGAGGTGGGTAAATTAATGGCTTTGAATGATTTTGAAAGTTTTTTTATGTTCCATACTTTTTTTTCTAATTTTCACACTAGTTTGTTGAAAAAAATCTGTGTGAAACCATTATGACTTATGACTTGTTCTAGCCTGGTCTGTCAGATTTTTTCTGGAACTGAAAATCAATAAGCCAAGGATCATTATTATGTACATTGAACAGTCTGGTTTAGCTTTAAAAACATGCTTTTCAAGCTAAATTTCCTTTATAATGCACCTAGCTAGAAAAAAAAAAAAATGAAGAAAAATATTAGAGGCGAAGCAAACCTGAGGTTTGAGAAGTCTGGTAGTCCATTCTCCAAACACAATTGGGTTTTCCTACCTCTGTTACATTCTAGAGAGCTCACAGTTGGTTTTAATATATTTATTTATGGTTCTATGTATATATTTTGCTTTCCTGGAGGGCTAAAGTATGGTAGTTTTATTCTTTTTAACCTTAGAGGTAACTGACTGTCAGATTGATTTTGGGCTATAATGACTTGATTTAATCCTCTGAAAGGGGATTTTGAAATCAGTCCTATAAGACGAGGCACTGGGTTCTAAACAATGCATAAAATTTGCACATAGGTATGTATGGAATGAATATTTAATTAACATATGTGTTCAGTATAAAGGACCCAATGCATAGGCAATTAAACAGGGTTATTATAATGTTTGTGTTATCTTCATTCATGAATTAAAAAAAAAAAGTTTAGAAACAGGTTGAGAAGTACTTTAAGTAATTCACCACTAGCTTCTAGTGAAATGGTGAATCATGAAATCAGAGAATAAAAAAATCAATCCAAGTAAAACGAAAGTTTGAACAACAAAAAAGCCATGTCTTTGTTGCAAAACCCATAGCATTTAAGCTTATAATAAGGGAAGTAACTACAAGAACTGCAGACACAGAAGGAAAATTGTGAGAAAAATTTTCCAACACATTCCATGAAAAGTCAGCAGGGTTTTACAGGAAACAATCAAGTGATTGTAGAAAGAAAACATGCAACCAAAGAATTTATTCAGTTAACATCTATAATTTAACAAAATAACATATGTTCAAAGTCACATTTGAAGACAAATTAAAAGGCCCTTATGGACTATAAATTGCTAACTACCAATGTTCATTTAAGGAAACAAGGAATAACACTGATGACAAACTATCCCAAAAGTGGCTGTTGTAAAAACTGGCATCTGAATACTTAGGGTCGACATTCCTGGTAACTTAGAAATCTTAAGTCAATACATCTTTAATCCAAATATAGGTGGAAGACATGCAATATACAGGGGGCTCTATTTTATATTTTTAAATAGTAATATAAAATTACAAAAAATATTTATAGGTACAAATATTTTACAAAATTTGAACATAAATTCTTTAAACCATATGAATCATCAGAAATCTAACACCAGAAAAATTATATATCCATAGTTGATATTTAAAGAGAGAAAACTGATGAAGTGTAAAATCTGAATGTATTAATTTAAAAAATGACATACAGGAAGACATTTATATTTATACACAGTACATAATATATTTACTATCACATATATGTGATGTATACATGCACATATATGCACAATGACATGTATAAGTATTTACATATACACATCCTATGTAAAGCATAATTATTGATCATTTTATGTATTAGATTTACACATTCTTTTATTTAATTCTAATAGCAATCTTAAAAAATGAGAATTATTTTTCTGATTTCACAAAAAAGGAAATCTAGAACTAAAAATAAAGAGAAACTTCACTAAACAGTTAGCAAATGGTGATACCCCCACTCATTCTCGGGCACTTGAATTTCTCTATTCACACCTGCCAGTACCTTTTGTAATATAAATAATAAGATAATTTCCACATCAATTTTATTTAAAAAATGGTAGATTTATTTTTAAAGAAAAAAATTAATAACTAGCACTTAATCTCATATTTTCCCCTTTCCTATTTTCCTACTGGAATAAGACTAAAGAATTATTCAGGTAGTTTCCTGGAAATGCACCTGAGACAGCATAATTTTGTATTTCGTTTAATAAAACAACATTTCTAATTAGTCTTATAGCTCACCTTATTGTTCTAAGGTCCTTTCTAAATTAATAATGTAATGAATATCTCTTTAGATGTTCCTTTTTACAGATTTTTAATTCCTCAGTAAAAATTATTAAAGTAAATATCACAAAATGATATCATTTTAGAAGACTATGTGTGTCTGTTACATGCCAGGAACCACAGAAGGTACAATGATTAAAGCAGTGTAAAAGGCAGATGTGGAGCCAGCTTTTGTGGAGATTGAAAACATTCTCACCACTAGAGTTGGATTTCTTTACAAATTACTATTTGATATTCTATGGTCTCCTGAATATACATGGATCTTATCAGCTCAACTAAACACTAACCGATTTCAAGTACACTAACACATTCAGGATACCTAATGGGCATATTTTGATGGTGTTCCAACAATATTCTTTTGGAATTTACAATAGTGGGATAACTTTTCGATCTCAAGCTGCCAGCATTTCACTGTATTTGACTGAGGGCTTTCTTTGGCCATCAAAGTCAGCTCTATCCAAGCACTTCAAGCTAGAAGTTCTGAAAATTAACACTCCTTCAATTACCTCTCTTTCTTGGAATGACCCTTGGTCAAGGACTGATAGGGAGTCAATGCATAAAGACCCAAGCTTTCTCTTCTTTTGGGTGGTAAAACTCTGAACAAATGTTCTACACTGGTTCTCACTATTCAGAAGCAGAATTAAATTTCATTTTTCCAAAGGATTACTTTGTCAACACCTAATCTTTCATCAGTTAACTTCCTTTTTCTGTTTTATTTTCATACTCTCCTAATTATCTCCTGGGACCATCTTCCCAACAAACAACTTGTACTCAAATCCTCATCTCAATATTTACTTCTGGAAAATTACAAACTAAGACATCTTAGGTGTCTGAAGATACTCTCAGATATTGATGTCAGCTGAGACCATCTTGAGCCCTATTTTGATTTTCAAGACACCTAAACAATTTATGTCTAACTTACTTAACCACCAACTGTGTCATTAAGAAATTTTGGTATCCACTGGACCTGAGCTTAGAGAAAAGAAACACAGACACAAACACACACATTTACACAGAGCTAACACACACATACATATATCCCTAAACCAGCATCGTCAATTCCTCAAAGTTCTACCTTAGAGTTGTAAGTTGTTTCACAGCTAATATTATAAATTATTTGAGTGCTAGGGCAACAGTTGCTGGAACGAGATGAGGAGATAATTTGTGGTGTTATATAGAAGTTTATGGGCATCTCTTTTGTTCAATGAGCCTTTGTTCTTCTGTCTATTCTAAGCTAGGGTGACTCTTCTGAACCAAATGGTTATTTTTTTAAAAAAAATCCCATTCCATGTTCAGAATGTAACATTCTCAGACTAGAGAGAGAAGTAGAAATTCTTCATTTCTTGGCCATTCCCAGGGAAATACTAAGATGTATCATAACAATGGGCCCTCAAACAGAAGCAGACATCTCAAAGCTGACCAGAACCATGGAATTGTTTTAAGTGGCATACAGAGAAGAGCTCCTCTGATCTGCTGATACTTTCCTGTTCTTTGATGACATTGCTGGAATATCTAATAGCTTTCTGCTCATTTTGAGTTATTAATGCCCAGTGTACATAAGTATAAAACAGCGATTTTCCAGGAGGGAGAGAAAAAAGTCAGGACTTTTATTTCTTTTTTCCCTCTTCTGATTTGAGGAAAAATAAAAAAAAAAAATTATCCTTACTGTGCACACAATTACATTGTATTTGTTGAATTCCACTGTTTTCTTGGCTCTCAGCCTTTGGAATTGTGTGTTGGCTCTTTGTAGGCATTGGTACAGCAGACTCTGTAGATCACACTTCAGGGAACTATTTTGAGCCATTTAAAAGATTCTCAAGACATAGTAGGTCTCAACTGTTTGCAGTTCTCCTTTGAATGTGGTGCATTTTTGTTTTATTTTGTGATTCTAGTTGCTAGTTCCCAAGCAACAAAAAAAATTTTACTGAGTATTTTCTGTATGACTATATATCTATGTGCATGTGTGTGTGGAATACGTACATATTTTAGCTTTCAGTTTGAAAACTAGTTTTCAATAAATTGTTGTCTTAAAAACATATTTATAATACATACTACTATGTATAATACCAATGTCATAATAATGAGATCAAATGACTCTATCTAACACTTAAATTTTTATACCCAGGATGAATAAAAGCATATAATGACACTTTCCTCCTACTATACTGCTCAAAGAGTCACAATGTAATTCAGCCCTATGTTGGAGTAACGTGTTACAGAATCCCACAAATAGAAGTCTGGACTAGGATTAAAAAGGAGGTAAAACATATCTCTGAACAAGTCCTTCCTGTCAATTTACGTGGTGAGTGAAAAGTAAAGTACAGTAGAAATCAGAAAGAGGCAGCTAAGTTCCCTCTGGGAGAGACTCATTCAGCAGGGTGATGATATACTGGTATGCCACTGTCTAGTGACTTTACCAAAAGAGATACCAGTCATGTAGGAATTAAGACAAGTGAGTTTACACAGAAATTGTTTCTATTTCTTACTTCCTTAGTTCCCACTTTCTGCTATAAAAATGTTCTGCAATAACATTGCCATTTCACAATTATGACTTCATAGTTTTGTTTTGTAAGATCAGATCGAGGTTAGAAGGAGATGCAGAAATATATGCAAGCTTATTTACAGGCAGCCTATATAAAATGAGGAAAAATGTTGTGTTATCTTGCCTAATGATCCAGTTTAAAAAAATGATGTTGAAGAAATTATGAATTTTTCTTTAAAGCAAAAAATTTTCTTTAAAGATTAAAATAATAAAAAAGTCAATTCCCAATTTATCTCTTAGAAGATCAATATTTACATTTTTATATATAATATTTACATATGTCTTTACCCTTGCAAGGATTTGATATTAATGAAAATTTTTATTTCAAGAATGAATATAAATATTCCATAGCATGAATTCCATTTAGTGCCAGAGACCTTAAATCAAATTACAGAGTTACAAGAATAAGAATTAAAATCACTTTCATGGGGTAAAAAGACAAGAATATCAAATTAATAAAATATTTTGGATGATCAGGTATTTTCTCAAGATACATTTGCTTGATTAAATTACTATTTTCATACAGAAGTTCAATATAGACTTATATTCTTTGTGTGTGTGTGTGTGTGTGTGTGTGTGTGTGCATTATTGTGTGTGTGTGTATGTGGTTTGAACTGATTTTTTGAACACTTCCCTTTAAAATATATTACCAGTGCAAAGTGAAATAACAACTTTTTCTGAGAGTCAAATGTTAAGTTTTTCTATTTGTTTCATTTAGGATTTAAAGTAATAGTCTCGCTGATCAAGAATAATGCTAACTATAGTCTTCAGGAGACAGAAAGTAAGCCATTCAAATGAATGACTATAAAGTGAATAGCTTGTGCCAAAGGATAATTTATTTGATTTAAAACACATTTGTAGAACAAATTTTGGAACTATGCATACTTGTTAATTTTCTCTTTTGTGATTTCTCTTCTTTTTTTTTTTTTTTGTAGAATGGCAGTTAAAACCAACATCTAGACAATGCCAAGTTTCATGAAGTGGTTAAGAGCATTCCTGGAAGTGGTACATATGCCAACAAATCTGCCTTTTGCAATTAGAAGAGATAAAAAGTCTGTGCTAGAGATGAATAAAAGCTGCTCTATGGTTGTTGTTTTTATTATTAGTATCTTGAAATACAAAAAACTGAGCCTAACATGAGAGTGAAGGGAGACTGTAGGAAATAGTCAATATTTTCTATCTACTATAGAGACATTCAGGCCCAAATTTGTTTCTGAGGCCTCTTCAATTCCAGGCCATGACTAAAAGTCTTCTCTTGATATACTTTGTCTTCTTACCTTCAAAGTCTACTGGGGCTGGTTGGTTTGCAAAACTTTGGATAGATCAGTCTTTGGTTCCAATGTTGGCAAGCGTCAATCTCAATATTTGAGTCTTTCAAATCAGATTGATTGTTAATTATGAAGAAACTTATGGTAGCATTTTCTTTCTTATTTCTATGTGACATAGGATTTTGGAACTAAACAAAGCTTTTAGACAACTTTGTAGGCTAAAGTAAATTGTAGAAAATTGACCCATAGACACAATGGACTTGATACTAAAGCCCACCCCAGACAAACTCTAGTAACTCTTCAAATGTTGAATTATTAGAAATATTTCTCTTCAACATATTCAAAGTTGATCAGGATATGAAAATTTTTCTTAAAAGAAATTATGTCCAGTTTTGACATTTTGCTACTTGTCAATCTCAGTCTTTTCTTTTTTTCTTTAATATTACTGTGGTTTGTAAAATAAACTAAGTAGAGTTACATAAACCAGAAAAAACTCAACCTGTGAACAGATTACCCTAAAGATTCTAAATGTGTCAGGCCAGATTGTTGTAGATTATTGAACTAGAGAAAACACTGACCAACAGTTAGTTCTTAAGTAACTCCACACATTTCCTTGACAAGAAACACTAAGATACCAGTCCATCCTTCCTCTTATCCTATGAACCAAATATGTTAACAACTAACAAGAAGGTTTTTGCAAAAAAAAACCAAAACTTCAAAAATTGATTTTCCAGAGAACCTGACTACCTTAAAACATTTATTTTCAGTTTAAGAGTAGATATATTAAAATTTCCATATTGACTTTCTTAATTCCTTGGTAGTGCTTTTATTTTCTTATTTTATATTTACCAATGAGTTGCAGAAGTTTTGTCTAGGTGCAAAAAAAAGATTGAAAAACAGTGGTACCAATTTGAGAAGGCAAATCAAATTTTTAATCCATGGCACTGCAACTTCTTAATTCTTATCCAATTCAGTTTACAACTTGTTTCAGGCAAAGTGACTTGTAGATTTACCCATAATTTACTCCTTTCTTCCTTATGTTGAGAAAAACAAGTTTTATTTTTTCTGTTTATAACTAATACCTGTCATTGATTCCATTCCTTCTTACCAGGCCTTTAGTTCTCAAAAGCCCTGGCTACCTTGTTAGCAAATTGCTAATCTATATTTTCCTTCCCTTTGACGGCATGCTTCAATAGAGAAGAAAGTGTTGGTTAAGAATGCAGACACTGCTGTCAGAATATTTGATTTCAAATCATGATTCAGCAACATCTGTGTGAATTTAGGCATATTATTTCATATCTTTGTCTCAGTTTTCTTTATTAAAAAACTGAGAAAATAATGATTTTTACCTTATAGGTTTTCTGTTAATGAATATTGCCTTAAATGATATACAGAACAGAATTAACACAGTGCCTGCCATACAGTTTGAACTTTGATACTCACAATACAACTTCTGTAACCAAATTTCACTTTAAATGGTCTCAAATGATACCATACCTCCAAAACTACCAACTTTAATAGCTTTTATATGCTAATCTAATTCTGTGAAACCTCTAGTATTTACATTCTCTGCTCATCCCTCCCTTTTTCTTTTCTTTTTTCTTTCTTTCTTTCTCTTTTTTCCTTAAAAAGTATCTAGAAGTGCTTATTTGATTAAGGACCAAGATAGCCACTATAAAAGAGGCAAATGAGGGCCATGCCTGGATCATGCCCTCAAAGAACTTAAAGTTCAGTAGGAAAGATTAAATGCATACAAAATATCATTTGATTGTAAATTAGAATAGAGGAGCACCGTAAGAGACACTAATAACTGCTAATGTAGTGCCATGAGAGCTCAGATGAAAGTACAATTACTTCTAGCTGTGAATAATTAGAAAAAAAAAAATTAATGGGGGTGCTGGCATTTAATCTGGGCCTTTCAGAATGAAAAACATTTGGACACAAATATTGAATAAGTGTATTTTAGGTCAAAGTCACCAAATTTGCAAAACTTCCTAGAGAATAAGAAAGAGTTAAATTCATCTTTGTAAAAAAGGAGTAAAGGAGATTATGATCAGAAGCTTACTTGTGAAGAGTTTTAATTTCTAGGCTAAAAAGTTTAACTTATGTTCTGTGTGTTATGAGTAGCCATTAAAGTTTTAGAGCATGTAAGTGACCTGATCAAAACTATATTCAATAAGATTAATCTTGCCACGATTTTATCACAGTTCAGAAGACATGGATAAGCCTTTGAGGAGTCACAACATCTGGTAGGAGCAGGGACAGAGCTATAAACAGATTCCGTTGGGGCTACAAGGGGCACTTGCTTACTCCATTTGGGAAATGGGAAACTTCCTGTAGAAGGTGACTAATGAACTAATTTTTAAGAGATTAGAAATGACCAGGCAGAAAAGGGAAATAGTTTCCTATAAGTAGAAATGGCTAAAATGGTTTAAATGGCATGAAACTGTGAAGATTTTATAAAGAGTACAAGGAATTATACTTATAGAGCATAATGTGGAAGGGTATTAAATGGCATTTGGCATGGAGATCATAGGGAGCTTTGTAGGCCATAGTACTGTACTTGAGTTTAAGGTGCTTTATAAAACAAATGAAGTGAAGGAGCAACTCCACTAGTGGTTACTGTAATAGTCCAGATGAGAATTGATGAGAACTTGAAGTTAGAAATATCAACAAAGACAGAAAGAATGTTATATGAAACAGGAGAATGCTTGTGTTGGTGAAATCAGCAAGGCATAACTATCTGTCCATTTGATAGACATTTATTTAAAACCCATTATATTTCAAGCACTGAAGAATTCATCAACAATGCATCAATGAACATTAGTGAACAGAAATTTTCCACCCTTATAAATCTTATATTTCTGAGGAAGACTAAGAGAGGAGAAAAAGAGAATAAAATTTTGTAAGTGACATTTTCATATAATTATTTCCTAGTTAAAGTTTGAGCTTCAATTCCAAAGCTAACTTCTCTTAAGCTTAGTAGTTATCTGTTACTGTTCCCAAGATCAAAGCTTTGTTCCCATATTTTTAAATTCTATATTCTATATCCACTCCTTTTCTCTTCAACACTCATGATTCCCAAATGTACAGCCCATATTTAAGTTCAACTTTTTACTACGTATGACCATTTAGATGAAGAACCTGTATGTTACTTTATTCTCATCAGTTCTAAAATGTTCCACTTTATCTTATTACATGTTCTTCCTTTTTCCTGATCTTAATCAATGGCTTCATCATTCTTTATCCCAACCTTGTTTAAATTATTTTCACGAAACTCCCCATTACTCTTCAATTTAAACCTGGTCAATTCATATATTTTGGTTTTAGTTTCTGAAAGGTCATCTCACTCCTTTCTTTAGGTTTAATTCAGACTTTACTATCTCTTATTTGAGTTATAGTTAGTTTGCTAATTGTTCTCCCTTGCAACTTCATTTATTTCTCTAAGTCATAGGTCAATCAAGTCATTCTACATAAATATTTACATGACTTTCTGCCCACCCCATCCTAAACCATCTAAAACATACACAAACACCACTATTTATAAAATGAAGAAAAAATTCTCATGCACGCTAGACAAAGCAAGAAGTTGCATGGCAGGCTCTGTAGGGAGATGAACTTTCTATGTCAAAAGAAAGTAAGAGGCAGAGACACTTTTCTAGGAGATTGTGACTCTCACTCTACTTTGGTTCCCATTCCACCTCTGTCTATTGGTATTGTCCGTGCTGAGTTGGTTCAGGAAACAAAAAGGCTCAATAATTGTAAATAGTCCCCTAAACTGAAGAGTACAAATTCTGTTTTCTCCTTTTTTTCTTTTCAAGTCTGGCAGGATGCTTGCTGCACAGATAATCACATGAGGCTGTTGCTCTGTAAAAATATCAGAAGCCAGACTGAAAGCTGAGCCAAGAGATGCTGTATCTGCTCTTGTGCCCATAACCCCTTTACTTCACTTAGGTTCTGTATCCTTGATCAAATATGGTTGAAAATATAGGTGAGTGAGGATATGTCCATTTCAGTCAAACTGAATCTCCCTGGAATAGTGCAGACCTCAAACCCACTTTTCAGCCTGTACCCCACTGTCAGCCCTCCCTTCACCAATACTTCAGGGGATTGGGATTGACAATCATCTCCCCAGCCTCTCTGCATCATTTTCCAGTCTTTAATGTCCCTATTCCTTTTTGCACGTATTAAATTCTTGTTTACCTTTCAATGTTCACCTAGGATGCCACATCTTCAGTAAAATCTTTAATTCTCAAACTGCAAATAATCACTACTTTTTCTTTATTCTGATGCATTTTGATTACACAAATTATACTTAGTTGACTAATGTTGAAATAATTATAAATCCTTGAAGGAAACAAGCACGTGTTAATAATCATTATGTCCCCCGCCATATGTAGCACTATGTTGGTCACATAATAGCATTCAAGAAATATTTTTGGAATTAAATTGAATAAACACAATATTTCATTGTTAAAAAAGAACAACCACTTTATGAAATGTATTTTAAAAATTTAAGAGCAGTAAAAAAATGATCAAAATGCAGGAACAAACTCAACACTAATTAATGCATATTTTGAAGTATGGTCTCTATATTCCTTCAATTGACTCACTCAGCATTACTCTACAATAAATTTGGGGGTAAATAAAATACAAGTAGATGTTAAAATATTTCAGAATTAAATGGATTATGGATATATTGATAAATAATGACAGTCTTTTAAATTTGTATAAAGTCTAAAAAATGTGCTGCCTTTTGAAGCCAAGATAATATTAGTATACATAAATTTGGTTTTTAAAGGAGACTTACCCATATTCTATTTCTACATGTTCAATACTTATGGCCTTAGATGAAGTTAGTTCATCTAACTTCAAACTGAGTAGAGACATCAAATATGAGAGAGCTATAGATTTTCTGTCTTCAGCCTAACAATTGGAAAAAGTTTCTTTGCAAGAACTTCCAAATGCTTGCTGACCAAATTCAGTTGTAGAGTGTTTTAAATATACATGTGCTAGGGAATTCCCACACTTTTTTCAGAGACTCTGATTCTGTAGAATTGGCTTGAAGTGGGTACATATTGGTATGCTAAAAAGCTTCTGCGTGATTTTTTTAGTTGATTCTGAGTTTAAAAATTAATGAGAAGTGCATTTTTATGAATAGGAGCACATAAAGATAATAAACAAGCTCTGTGTGCTGCTAGTCACAGTCACAATAGTATCCTGGACATATAGATGCCCCTCAAAGCCAGATAAGGGAAGAATGTGACGAAGGGTACCTTATCAAGCCTGACACTGTTCATCAAGATCTATCCAAAGGGGGCACATTAAAAAGTGCTCTCCAAAAAGGAAGCCTCTTCAACAAATGGTGCTGAGAAAACTAGAAAGCAACATGGAAAAAAAAAAAAAAAAAAAAAAGAAACTAGACTGTTGTCTATCACCACACACCAAATTTAACTCAAAATGGATTAAAGACCTGAATATAAGACCTAAAACAATAAAATGCATAGAAGAAAACATAGGTACTAAACACATAGACCTTAGATTTAGAGAGGATTTTATGAATTTGACCTCAAAGGCAAGAGAAGCAAAAGAAAGAACAAGTGAATAGGATTATATCAAACCAAAAAGCTTCTGCACAGCAAAATAGACCATCAACAAAACAAAGAGGCAATCAACCAAATGGGAGAAGATATTTGTAAACACCTCCAAGAGGCTGATATCTGATATATACAAAGAACTCATACAACTCAACAACAACAACAAAAACCCACAAACAATCCAAGTAAAAAATGAGCAGAGGACCTGAACCAACACTTCTCCCAAGAAGACGTACAAATGGCCAATAGATATACGAAAACATGCTCAACTTCACTAGTTATTAGGAAAATGCAAATCAAAACCACAATGAGACACCATATCAAATCTGTTAGAATGGCTATCATGAAGAGAACAAGTAATAATAAGTGTTGGAGAGGTTGTGGGCAAAAAGGAACTCTTATACACTACTGGTGGTATTGCAAAGTATAACCACTATGGAAAACGGTATGGAGGTTCCTCGAAAAACTAAGAATTGAATTACCATATGACTCAGTAATCCTTCTTCTGGATATCTACCTGAAAAAATTTGAAAACATTTATTCATAAAAATTTCTGTATTCCGGTGTTCATTACAGCACTATTATGGTGGCCAGGACATGGAAACAACTGAAGTTTCCTATGATAGAAGATTGGATAAAAAAGATGTAATACATACGTACAATGGAGTATTACTCAACCATATGAAAAGATGAAATGCTGCCATTTGTGACAACATGGATAGATCTTGAGAATATTATGCTAAACAAAATAAGTCCGACAGAAAGAGTTGAGAACCATATGACTTCACTCTGAAACTGAAAGCAACAAACAAACAAAAGCTCATAAACAAAGGTAACAGTATAGTAGTTATCAGAGGCAAATGAGAGGAGGTAGAATAAGGTAAAGAGAGACAAATATATGGTGATGAAAGGACCTCTGACTTTGGGTGATGAACACACAATGCAATATACAGAGATGTATTATAGAATTGTACACCTGAAACCTATATAATTTTATTAATCAATGTCACCCAATATATTTAATAAAAAATGATCTCCAAAAGTATAATGTTGATATGAAAATATTTACCGATAAAAAAATGCTATAATGTGACTTTTCTACAAATTACTTTGTTATTGATAAGTGGTTATCCCAAGGAGGTCTTGAAAGCCAGTATATCTGAGATAGAGATTAGGGGAAAATATATTCTCTGATGCACTGACCATTGTATTCCAAGGAACACCCAAGAAAAGAGTCCTCCAGAGAAGAATCAAGATTCAAATAGGATTTTATGTTCAGCTAGAAATCAAAGATTATTATTTTCTGTGTAATAATTTATTCTGGCATTTCCTTTAAGCACATGGTCTAGAAATTCATTCATAGAGCAAATCACACACGCACATCACTGCCACAGGGAATGTGACAGTTAATTTTCTGTGTCAACTTGGTGAAGCCATGATACTCAGATGTTTGATCAAACATTTGTCTAGATGTCACTGTGAAGGTGTTTTTTAGATGAGATTAAAATTTAAATCAGTAGACTGTGTAAAGCAGATGGCCTTAGAAACTGTGACTGGGTCTCATCCAATCATTTGAAGGCCTTAAGGGAAAAAGTCTGAAGTCTTTTCCATGAAAAAGAGAATTCTCCCTCTAGACTGCCTTTAGACTCAACTGCATCATCAACTCCTCTCTGAGTCTCCAGACTGCCAGACTACCTTAGAGACTTACTAGTTCCTAAAATTATAGGAACCAACTTCTTGAAATCAGTCAATCTCTCTCTCTCTCTCTCTCTCTCTCCATATTTATATTTATAACTCGATCTCTGTCTGTCTTTGTCTCCGTTTCTCTTTATTTTTATATCTCTGTCTCTATATGCATCCTATTAGTCTGTTCTCTGGACAACCCTAATACAGAGACTAATAAAATTCCATAATCACTTTCCAAAAATACTTATGAAACCAAAGCTACATAACAAAGAAAAAGGAAAGATAGATACATATTTTTATTTAGGATAAATTAATAGTGTTGTTTTCTTTGGTGCCACTGTCAACCATCTTACAAATCTCACAATTTGGGCTTGTATTTAACTTTGGATGGTGAACACACAATAAATTATACATCTGATGTATTATTGAATTGTACATGTGAGACCTATATAATTTTATTAACCAATGTCACCCAAATAAATTTAATAAAAATAAATAAATAAAATTTTTAAAAAAACCTTTTTAGTAAAACTTTAGGAAGAAAATGGAAATTAAAATGGGTATCAGATTGAAAATCTTCATTTGACTTAATATATATAACCCTGGTTAATGAGAACACTTTCTTTTCTTTTAACTGTGAACAAATATAAAACTTTATTCATCTGGCATATTTTTGGTTTTCATTGTGTTGGTGATTTTTCTTTGTAAGATAAGGCTCAATGTCTTGAGACTTTTCTTCCATTTCTCCTATGTTTTGTACATCCTGCCATCTGTTGATCTGCTGTTTTTCACGAACACTCAATCACACATGTTAAGCACTTTCTTCTTTGCCCCACTTCCCAACACTCCACACACACATACACACATGAACACTCTTTCCTCACTAATGAAGGAAAATATCTTTCCCCTCTACATTCTGAATTGCTCATTATAGGGTTATAACAAAGCTTTCTGGTTGTAGCCTTTACGACCAAACAAACAAACAAACAAACAAACAAACCTGTAGGCTATGTACAGGTGACTAGAACTAGGATGAGAAGCCCTCTAAAGAAATACAGACAATAAAAGCAACTGCCTGGCACTAGCTGCAATAGAAAGGCTGCTGCCTTTTTTTCATACTGAGGTGGAACAAAGCTCACTCTTAGGCAGCAGTTGCTACTCTAGCAATAACTACCCAGGCTAATCTCCCACCATCCCAACAATTATTTGGAGAACAAAAGGAAGACGATTGAGCTTCTCCCTGAGTCAAGGACACACATAATAAATTTCTTATTTTAAATGGTTCATTCCTTAAGATGAGACATGTGTATCTCAAAAAGAAATGAACATACATTTGATTAATAGCAGCTAGTTCCACTTTGAAAAGATGAGATGGGCCATTATACCTATTCTTTAAAGGAATAATTTTGTGGTCATTATTTCTGGAGTGGAGTCATCTCACATGTTCTTTCTTAAAATTTTAAGCTAGTACGCTTTAAACAGAAGTTTTTTAGATCCTTCCTATTATACTCAGGACCTTGGGGAGTGAAAGAGTGGTCATTACTCTTTCATACTTTAATGTAAAATATATTTAAGACATAGTGTTAATTTTGGGAACTAAATACATATAAAAATCTTGCTCTTCCCATAGCAGTAGCATAGGTCATCATGCTATGATAAATTCAGATACTTCCAATTGGAGGAGTTAACAAAGAGAGCATTATTAAACCACGATCAAAGGCTAACTCTCACATGGTCCCCACACTGCTGGTTGTGCGAAACTGAAATTATTATCACATCTCTGGGCTTAGGGAATAGCAGGAAGTGGGCAGAGAGGAGAGTGACACAATTCCATGGAGCTTAGTGCTCTGAAAATGATCATCTTAGCTCCAGGACTCCTTACAGGGGGAATTTCATTAAGAAAAAACAACCTTTCAGTATTCCCTAGACTAAACTGTGAAACATTTTTGAAAAGCATAAAATCCTTATTTATGGCAGGAATGTTTGAAATTCAAAAGATAAATGCCATTCGGAATGCAAGCATGTTCTAGGTATCTAGTATGTAATGGGACACAGCTGTAATAACAGCCACTGAACCAGGGGCCTCTCTATATCATGTCATTAGTTGACTTGTTATATGCTGATCTTCTAGCCCTTTTTTATAAGGGCCACTGGGGTAAAAAATAAATATATCATGTACTGAACATCTGTGGTTCTGTCACAAAGCACCACTCATATCAACTTTCAAACTTATATCTTAGGTTACATATGGCACCTTTTTAAAAATGGTACTAAACAAAATATATAGATTGGAAATTCATAGGTCATTTTTTCCAAAGGACAAAGGATATAAGAACTCCTGGACAACACTAATTCATTCCTTTTACCTATTGTTTTAGTTTATTTGGGGGTGGGGTGGGGTGGTTAAAACTATATGTGCACTCTAGATAAGATTCCAAAAGTGAATAGTGAATATTTTTATATACAAGATGTTAAGTGATAAACAAAATGTTAAGTGTGGAAACTATTGAATTGTGAGTCAGTATTTAAGAACACACAACTAGTAGCAATTTTTACCTCCTTTTTTAATTTTTAAGTAAACCTATCTAGTCAGCTCTGGACAGATCATCCAAACAGAAAATCAATATAGACATATCATCCTTAAATGACACATTAGACCAATTGGACATAATCAACATTTACAGAGCCCTTCATTTCAAAACAGCAGCTTATACATTCTTCTCTAGTGCACATGGAACATTCTCAAGAATAGAACAAACATATTTTGGGACACAAAACTAGCCTCAACAAACTTAAGAAGATTAAAATCATACCAAGCACATTCTCTGACCATAATGCTTTGAAAAGAAGATCAACTGTAAAAAGAAAGCAGAAGAACCACAAATATGTGGAGATTAAACAACTTGCTATTAAAGAATGAATGGGTCAGAGAAGAAGTAAAAGGAGAGATCATGATATACATAGAAACAAATGAGAATGAAAGTACAACATATTAAAACTTTTAAGATAGCAAAAATGGTAGTAGGAGGAAAGTTTATATCATTGCAGGCCTATCTCAGGAAACAAGAAAGAGCCCAAATAAACAACCTAATATTTCATCTTAAAAAACTAGACAAAGAAGAAAAATGAAGCCCAAAGTCAGCAGAAGAAAAGAAATACTCAAAATTAGAACAGAATTAAATGAAATCGAAAACAAAAAGACAATAGATAAAATTAATACAACAAAGAGCTGGTTCTTTGATAAGATTAATAAAATTGACAAAACCTCGGCTAGACTCACTAAAGAAAAAAAAGAAAGGGCACAAAAAAATAAAATTAGGAATGAAAGATGAGAAGTTATGACAGATTCCATCAAAATAAAAAGGATCATACAAAAATACTATGAAAAGTCATATGATTCCAAATTCAATGACCTAGATGAAATGGAGAAATTTTTAGAAATATACAATCTTCTGAGACTGAATCACGAAGAACTAGAAAATATAAATAGACTGAACAACAGTATGGAAATTGAAACAACTATCAAAAACCTCTAAAAAGTAAATGTCCAGGACCAGATGGCTTCACTAGTGAATTCTACCAAACATTCAAAGGTGATTTAATAACTTAAACTCTTCCAAAAATTGAAGAAGAAGCAACACTTCTTAACTTATTTTCTGAGGCCAATATTACCATGATACCAAAGCCTGGTAAGGATAATACAAAAAAAGAAAACTATATATCAATATTTCTCATGAACACAGATGCAAAATTCCTAAATAAGATACCAACAAATTGAATACAACAACACATTAAAATGATTATACACCATGATCAAGTGGGCTTCATCTCAGGGGCACAGAGATGGTTCAACATATGCAAATCAATTAATGCGATACATCACATAAGCAAAATAAAGAATAAAAATCATATGATCATATCGATAGATTCAAAAAAAGCATTTGACAAAATTAGCATCTTTTTATGATTAAAACACTTAATAAATAGATATAGAAAGAAAGTACTTCAACATAATAATGCTTGAATATGACAAACACTCAGCTAACATCATACATAATGAAAAACTAAAGCTCTTCCTTCTAAGATGAGGAACAAGACAAAGCTGTCCACTATCACTTCTCTTATTCAATATAATGTTGGAAGTTCTATCTAGAGCATCCAGGCAAGAGAAAGAAATAAAAGGTATCCAAATAAGGAATGAAGAAGTCAAATTGACACTTTTTGCAGATGACATGATTCTCTGTATAGAAAACCCTAAAAACTCTACTTAAAACTATTAAAAATAATTTTAAAAATATAGTAAAATTTCAGGACATAAAATCAATGTTCAAAGATCCATTGTGTTTCTATACTCTAATAATGAATTTTTAGAAAAAGAAGTGAAAAACATTTCTTTTGAAAAGGCAACAAAAAGAATAAAGCATCTAGGAATAATCCTAACGAAGCATGTGAAGAACTATACACTGAAAACAATAAGATATAATTAAAAGAAATTGAAGAAGATACAAAGAAATGAGAAAATATTCCATGTTCTTAGATTGGAAGAATCAACATGGTTAAAATGACCTTATTATCTAAAACATAATACAGATTTAATGCAATCCCCATCAAAATCCCAATGGCAATTTTTAAAGAAATAGAACAAAAAATCATCAGATTGGTGTGAAAGCACAAAAGACCCCAAATAGCTAAAGCAATCCTGAACAAAAAGAACAAGGCTGGAGATATCAACCTGTTAGACTTCAAATTACACTACAAAGGGACTATATCAATACAGAATGGTACTGGCAGAAAAACAGACACAAAGACCAATGGAACTGAGAGTCCAGAAGTAACCCCCTGCATGCATGGGCAAATAATTTTTGACAATAGAGCCAAAATCATACAATAGAGGAAGGAAAAGCTCTTTAATAAACGTTGCTGAGAAACCTGGAAAGCCACATGCAATATATATATGACGCACTGTTGAATTATGCACTTGAAACTTATTTGATTTTATTGATCAATCTCATGCTCATACTTTTTAATTAAAAAAGGAGAAAAGAACACACAAAAAATCTAGGTAGGATATGATGGAACTAGGGTGGTAACAATATCAAGTGTTACTTGATAACAATATCAAGCAACAAGTGGTCAGATTCTCACTATATTTTGAAGGCATATTTTGTGGAACATCCTGATGGGTCAGATGTAAAGTGTAAGAAAAGAGAGGAGTCAAGGATGACTTCAATAGCTTTGATCTAATAACTTGGAAGGGTGCAGTTGTCATTATCTCAAATGGGGTGCCCTTGGGTTACTGACCCTGTATTGCAACTGCTGGTGAGGCAATATTGGTGGGAAGTAATACATTACTCAGTGTTCCCTTGGTGGCTTGTAAAAGGATTCTAGGTGTTACATGGACAAACATTTGTTATCTAGTCATAAATATGTAGTAAGTTTTATTAAATGTTTCTATTTACAGGAGTAAAGTTCTCTTTTAATACATTTTAGGGTGAGAAAAAATGAGGCTTGACTTAATTAAGTACACTGTTATATTATATTATAAGGCTTCTAGTGGTAGTCTTATGTGATTGAAGCAATATTCCTAAAAGCAGTAATTTGTTTGCTGAAAATTGGGAAATAATTCTCTGAAGCCACTTAATTTAGATAAAGTGGGCTAGATAACTGACCTCTTGTAAATAGTTTATTTTATAAATAATGGTAATGATACTCAAATTATAGGGTTGGTTTAAGGCTTAAATGATAGCTATAAATTTTATAGATATAAAATACCCAGTGTACATATAAAATACTCAGGCAGACACCTGACACTTTGAATTTAGTTTGCTCCTTTAAATTGTAATTATCCTGATTTTGTACCCATTCAACAGTTCCTATAGGCTACCACAATTCAAGCACACAAATATATACCAAATATCTAATGCTTTATAGTTCATTCAAAAAAGAAATAGCTAGTGAGAATAGTCTTACTGACTGAATATATAAATATTTTAAAAACTTCAATATTCTAAAAATTATAGCAAATAGTTGTCTAAATAACAGTATTACATATGAAATGCATTTGAAATTTACATCTTCTTAAGTACTTTCCAAGACAAACTCTTATCTCCTAACAAAGTGTATATGCATATTGACCTGGACAAAGAATGGTGGATTATTCTTTTATATCTAATTTCTCTGATTGACTTCTTTTTGTGAAACCCATTTTAATAGTTTTCTACTTTTAATAGAAAGAATGTGCAATATCTTTTAACTTTTACAGATAGGCAATATTTTTAAACATGATATCCTAACAAATATTAGCATATGGAATAGTAAAACCTGGCATACTCTTACGACATCAGTTCTAAATTATGGTCAAATATCTTCAGAACAATTATAATTTATGTTTACAATAATTATTATGAACATTTCTAAAATTTTGACATTTTCTTAATGATTGAGATGAAGAGTTACTTTTATTATAATTACTATCAATTATATTTTAGGGCATTCTAGTTTCATATACTTTATGTAGTAACTACCTACGAATATGTATATTTAGCTAAATAGAATGCCCCTTTTAATAGTAATAACAAAAAGCTTGATTGATCAATAAGTGAATGAATGGACAAATAGATGAACAAAAAAGAAAAACTGATGTGGAAAATGTCACTAGATAGTTCTAAATATTTAGTTATAATCAACTGAATTATAAGTGCATATTTTTGACTAAGTACTTTATATAACACAGACGAATTCAATTGAGACCATTAAACTACAAATGCAACTATCATTTAATTTATAGATAATTTAAAATATTTTATTTTTTTCTTCTTCCTCGTAAAAATCTTAGAGACAGTAGACTAATTTTTAGCATCACATCACAAAAAAATCACAAAAAAAGATAGTTTTAAAATTTCTGCTTTGGTAATAAAAAAGATTAAATTATTATACATAATTTGGTATTATCTGTGAATTCAAGATAAATCAGTGTTGTTGGGTGGCTTCACTGAGCTGCTGACACTTATTTAAGTCTCTTGGCAACTGGCCTTGCCTGCCTTTTCTTGGCTAAACCAATCAATTTCATGCTGGTTTCTTGAAACCTTTAAGATCTCCTGCTAAACTGAGAGTTCCTTGAAGATAGTAGCCACATCTTAATCATGTCATTTTATCCACAGCACATCCAGCATAGTACCTGGCTCATATTAAGTGCTCAATCAATGCTTAGGGAATGGAAAAAAGCAATTAATCAAGTATGTTATTTATCGCCAAGGAAAATTAGGGACATCTAAAAATTTTTTGATTTTCACAAATATGTTTATTGCTAAACATTCCAAATGTTCATTAAAGATATTAACTAGCAAGGATTGATCACTTATAAGTAGCAAACACTATAAATGCTCACATAGGTATCTTATCTTCACTGCATCTCAACATAGATATAATCACTACTAAATAGAGAAGGTATAATTAAAATTAAAACTATCTAGGTTCAAATAATTTAGTTAAAAAAAGACTTTATTCTCTCAAATCTGTTAGACTTCATACACTTTCTAGAACTTTATATTCTTCTTGAGATATGTATACCCACACAAATATATAAACATATACAAATCTAAATAATATACCTCTTTGTTTAGCTATTTCATGTTAAGACTTTATTAGGATTTCTATCGTAATATTATAATCAAGTTTATGGTAAAAAATAAAAAAAATTATTTTTAAACTTTATCCAGAATAATTATTAACATGTTCTTTTGCCGCCTGATTTCTTCCTATATCTATCTGTCTATTTCTTTTCTCTAATCTTATTATCTACCATAATAAGAATTTATTTAAGTAGTTTTAATGAAAACATATCTCAAGTAAGTTTAATGAGATTCATTTTTTAAACCTTTTAGAAGAAAAGATTTCAAATTAAACTAAATTATTCTACTATGGCAATTCAAATCAAGAAAGAAGTATGTTATTTCAGATGTAAACTATGAAAAGTCTTTTTGAAAGCATTTTAATAGAAGGAAAATAAAACAAACTTTACTCAATGAAACAAATAAGAAATCCTGTTCTTTGGAATCTACACGAATAACTGTGACATATACTCCCTCTTGGAGGATATACACAAAATTATCCTCCATAGAAGAACAAACTCTGCTCCAAAAGTATATGCAAATAATGTGATAAACCAAACAAATAAAAGAACCTGAGATGAAACATTTTTCTTTAACATGTCTATAGTTAGCATAATTATTTTTAGGCATTTACAATTTTCTTTCCTCATAAATATAGTAAATTTGCTAAAATGCTCTTTAAAATAACTAATATTATAGTGATTAAAAGTAAAAGATAGGTATTTCCTAAGTAATTACAAAATTTTTGTTTCATGTCACGACATGGTCCTTGGTAAATTTTATTTTTTAACTCTATCCAGAATAATTGCTAAAATGTTCTTTTGCCGCCTGATTTCTTCCTATATCTATCTCTGTCTATTTCTTTTCTCTAATCTTTATAGGCGTGTTTTGCTTGACTATCCCTTTATAATTCTTACTAATCCCTTATTTTATTGATGACATTGGGTCTTGTCCTCGCCCAGATCTCAGAGTTATAGAGACAACTTCCCATTAGACATTTTCGTTAGACCTTCTCATGGGCACCTGAGTGTGGGCACAAAGTCATTATATATACATACATATGTTTATGTAATGATGAAGTAAGAATGGCTTATTATATTGAGTGTTGTTACATATCACATGTATGGGTTGTGAAAAACTAGGGCCTAAACCAATCACATCACATCAACGTAGGATGTTTCAGAGCTTGACCTCACAAGTTTTAATATTTATTTAAATTTTTTCTTAATTAAAAAAAAAACGTCTATTTCCTCAAGGTAGACCAAGATCAGCATAATTATGCTGGAAAGAGGGCACTTCCTTAGCCATATATGCTCTCATTTTATTTAGTCCTCATAACAATCTGTGTGTAGTAATTATTATATCTATTTCAAAAAAGATAAAAAGACCAGTAAATTTTGTCTAATAACTGCCTTAAATCCATTTTTAAACAAAAATTGAGAATAAATGTATAATCAAATTTTAAAAAATTAGTCACTGGACTTCTGAAGCCTCTTTTTGCCTCTTTTAACACACATTCCCAAACTTTCTATCCTAGCATACAGCTCTCTTTAAAACTATTTCAAGTACAAAATTGTGACCAGAAATAGATTTTTTTTCCTGTTGGTTTTTATAATTATTTTTTTCCTGTTGGAATGAAAATGAAAAAGTCAGAGGTAATGTCTGGATGATAACAAATTGTCGAGATAAATGTTCATAAATTAACATTGATTAAGCACAGTCTTTCAAAGGTACTTTAGAAGTTTAAGGTTTTTGTTATTTGGTTTTGCAAGGAAGATTTGGATAAATAATTTCCTAATAAAGCAATTCAGATTTCAAGTACTTATCGACATTGCTCAAATCATGTGAAATTTGGATTTCAAAGAAAAAAAATCATACAATCTATATTCCAAGCAGCCAACATCTTATAATTATATGATAATATCTTTATATATATATATAAAGATATATATATTCAATCATATATATATAAAGATATATATTTTTTCAATCATACTTATATTTATACATTTATATATATGAATATATATATTCATACTTATATATATTCATACTTATAATCATACTTATATATATGAATATATATATTCAATCATACATATATATAAAGATATATATATATTCAATCATATATATTCAATCATATATATATGATTGAATATATATATATTCAATCATACTTATATATACATATATATGATTGAATATATATATATTCAATCATACTTATATATATGAATATATATATATTCAATCATACATATATATAAAGATATATATATTCAATCATATATATATTCAATCATATATATATATATCATAAAGATATATACATATATATTCAATCATGCTTATATTTTGTGCAAAGCCTCTCCTTCCTGAGCCATAAGAAAATAATATATTCTAATAGGAAAGAACAAAAATTTTGGAGTTAAGTAATTATGGACAAGACATTTAACCACTTACAATTGTTTTAAATTGTTGTAAGGATTAAATGAGATAATTATGTAATGAACTTTAATTCAGCGCCTATCATGTCAAGAGGAATTAGATTGGCAATTATTACTGATGAAGTGGGGTAGAAATTGTGAGCTTCTCATCTTTTGGCTTTGATATTCTTTGTCTCGGTGTGAATGTTATGGAGTTTCAGGGTCCCTGCATGTGAGGGTGCCCTCCATCATAGTTCTTTTAATTTGGATACTTATTGCAACAAGTTTATGGTAAATGTTAGTAAATCCCTTGAGGCAGAGGTGCCCTTTTTTCAATTCAGGCATAGTGTTGTATTGATAGAATTGGAAAGTCAGAATACTGAGCTGTATCATAATTGTTAACACTGAGATAATGCTTTTGGAGATACTGAATGAAATATAAAAAAGAGTTTATGAAAGTCTGACCAGTGATAGTAAGATTTTGGCTTTTGAGAAGAGAACATATTTTCCTTCTAAATATGTGCATTTGTTCAATCTCTCAATTACTGGTACATATTGCAATTATTCTCTAACAAACTACTCTATTGAACTTAACTCTAGAGGAGTATAGCACATTTAAAAATAAGTTATATAGATAAGAGTATTATCTTCACTGTTTGTTACTAAAAAATGTTCTGCTTGGGAAAAATAAGAATAAGGAATATTTCTGTCGAATAAATATATGTATATTTTTGCTCTTAGAAGATTCAGTGAAGATGGCACAAGTTAGCATTAAATGGCTATTTCTTTCTCAGTATCTAGATGCTTTAGTTAACACCATATTTCTTTCTTTAGCTGGTTGTTGATATTTCTGTTCTTGAGAAAGTCTTTAGGAGAAGCCAGCAGAAAAAGAGTAACCATAATCTTCCAGGCACATGTCCGCTTAGTTAATTGCTACAGTATTAAGGATCAAAAGTGAAGATGGTATGAAAATTTGATAGATCCTGGAAGCCTCCATACTGTCTCTATTTTCTGGTTCTCCATAGGACTGAGGCTTTAAGCTCATGTAAAGGTTCTGAATAACTGTCAGGACAACATATGGTTCTGCTTTTGTTCAGCTTATTGCTCATGCTGTAGATAGATACTATGCCTCCATACCAAGGTGTGATGGCTGAAGGGCTTCATTAATGTGTTAAATGATGTGGAATGCTTCAGACACACATTGTGGAGATTGATACTACCAATTCAAAGGTAGCAGTCTCAATTTCAAATCAGAAAGAGAGAAGCTAAATTACCACACAAGTAAAATGTACCAGGGAAATTATAATGTATATATCCACTTGTAATCTTTTGGCCTGGTTCATATCTCACCTTGTTGAAAGAAATAAAATGATAAGACTTTAATTCTTAGGGTTTTTAATCATACAAGTGAAAGAAGGGGGAGATTCATCAGAGTACATTACTGAAATCTTATCTTTACTATTAGTTGATTTTTGTTATGTTTTAACATTCTGATTCCTTACATTGATGATATAAAATGCCTTCCTTTGCATTCTGAAAAAAATTCATGTAGATTCTTCTGGTGTCTAGTTTACTTCCAGGGTACATGATTTCATGGCAGCATACATTTCTATAGAGACTACAACAATACATGTCCATAGTTACAGCAGATCCAGCTTCACATTTTTTAAAATATATTTAAAAAAATTTTTCAATTACTGTTGACATACAATATCATATTAGTTTCAGGTGTACAACACAGTGATTAGACATTTATATAACTTACAAAGTGATCATTCCAATAAATCCAGTACCCATCTGACACCATAAGTAGTTATTAAAATACTACTGACTATAGTCCCCATGCTATACTCTACATCCACATGACTATTGTGTAACTATAAATTTGTACCTCTTTATCCCCTTCCTCCTTCACCCATTTCCCCCACAGCCCCAATCTGCAACCATCAAAATGCTCTCTTTATCTATAAGCTTTTTTGTTTTGTTTGTTCATTTATCCTGTTCTCCAGATTCTACATATAGGTGAAATCATATGACATTTGTCTTTCTCTGATTTACTCCACTCAGCACAATGCCCTCTAGGTCCATCCATGTTGTTGCGGATGGCAAGATTTTATTCTTTTTTATGGCTGAGTAATAGTCCATTGTATGTATGTACCACCTCTTCTTTATCCATTTATCCATTGACAGACATCTAGGTTACCTCCACATCTGGGCTATTGTACATGCTGCAATGAACCCATGGATGCACATGTCTCTTCAAAGTAGTGCTTTGGGTTTCTTCAGATAAGTACCCAGAAGTGGGATTTCTGGGTTCTTCTTTGTCTCTTGTTATAGCCTTTCTTTTAAAGTCTATTTTGTCTGATATAATTATCTTTACCCTAGCTTTCATTTTTTTATTTGTTTCCATTTTGATGAAATATCTTTTTCCATATCTTTACTTTCAGTCTGTGTGTGTCTTTCTATCTGAAGTGAATCTCTTGTAAGCAGCATGTGTAAAGGTTTTGTTTCCTTATTCAATTCAGCCAGGGTTGGGGGCAGGGGGCAGTTGGAAAAGGGGAAGAGACCCAAATGTACAAATTGGTAGTTACAAAATAATCATTAAGGTATAAAGTATAGCATAAGGAATATAGTCAATAACTTTGTAACAACTATGTTTGGTGTTAGATGGGTACCAGATTTATCAGAGTGATCACTTCATAAGTCAAATAAATGCCTAATCACCATTTTACTTCCAACTCTTTTTATTCATGACATTTTTAATTTATAAATGTTATAATCAGGAATTTAAAAATTTAACACTAAATGTGGAGAAAAAGGTACGAGGATTTAAAACAATTCAAAAGAAAAATCAGTAGCATGTGAGAACATCTTAAAAGTAGAAGATGAAGCAAACGTTTCAAGTATTAGAATCTGGTAAACTGGGGGAAATGGTGGTCTTATTAGTAGAAAGGAAAAATAAGAAGAGAAAGTGGTTTGAAGGAGAACATGTTTTAATTTTTCGATAATGGAAATTTTCATTAAATGATCACTCATTCATTTAATAAACATCTGATAGATTAAAAGATGCAAGAAGGTATTGATCCAAGTTCAAGAAATACAAATGTAAACATCAGACAAGGTCCATGCCCTCATGAAATTTACATCCTTCCTAACAACTTAAGATAAAGTTGCAAATAAGAAATTATTACTTTTGTCAGGAGGGGACGTCCAATAAAGGCAGAAACCAAATTGATATATAAATGAGAGAATAAAAGGAGAAGAATTACTTTCTAAAAATTCTAATTTCATATTGAGAATTTGGAGAAAAATAGAATGAAATTTTGAAGAGTCAATCTGTAATGCACACATACACTTATGAGTGTCTTGTTATTGCACTATTTTATCTTCCTCTAAGATAAAGAAAAACATATGCAACATAAAGGACAAAGAAAAAGAGGCAAGAGAGTGCTTGTTAAAGATGCTAGAAGGTGAGGAGGTTTGCTTGAGAGCATATTCTTTAAAGAATCAGGAATCAATGGGAGGTAGGGAATACAGAGGGGGGAAATTAGATTTAAAGAAGGTGGGAAGTGCATTTTATTTTCCCTCCTAAACTTTATGGTCTTAATAAGTTAGGAGAGTATAAGAGAAAAAACACACTCCTCTCCTCTCAATACTCTACTCACAGAACATTTCACTTTTGGCACTAAATGTGTGGCGATTTTCCTAACACCAAACAATTCTGCAACACCATCCAGATGTCCTACAACTCAATTCAGGTCTTACTCTAAAAGTTAGCATCAAATCCCATAGATTAAGTTCTCAGTTCAACCAGACACCCCTTAACCTCCTTTCAGATGCCAATCTCAAGTTTAGATTGTGTTTTTGACTCACCAACTGAAAAAATACTCAGGCAATTGATTGGATTAAACATGGCAGCATGAGAGATGTTCCCAGATCTTTCCCCTTGAAACAATAAGCTGAACACCTAAAACTCAACAAAAAACACCCAAACTGTACATCAGCATGTCTGAGCGTGGGATCTATGAATAAGAGCTACTATAGGTCATAACTCTGGGTGTCAGGCGGTGGACTGGAATAAACGAAGAAGCTGACTCTCCCAGCCAAAGCTCCCTGTAGGAGGAGAGGGAGGGGAGAAGGTACAGAGAGTTCCCTGAACAGACCTGCCTGGGAAACCCGTGAGCTCCATGTGGCCAGCAGCAGTGCCCAATCATCAGGACAGAAGGCAGAGAAACAGGGATGGCAGAAAAGCAGGGATGGCAGGGAAACAACAATTGATTTTTACCAGCTGTGGTTGCATAACTGAGGCTGAGCTGCAGTCTCCCAATCCAGAGGGTCCCTCCCCCTATACCCTTCAAGACTGAACGCCATGGAGCCCCAGGGGAATCTAAGCAAACACTGCTGAGACTGTCACTAACACTGACAGGAACCGAGACTGAAGGTAGTAAGAATGGTTAAATATCTATAAGGAAAAAAAAGACTTTATTAACACTTTATAAAAAGCAGACATCAGAGAGGCTTAGACGCCGCCTACTGGAAACCAAAAGAAAAACACCTTATTTGCAACAGGCTAGGGACCATTATATAATAAATCTTCTTTCTGGGGAAACAAAAAAAAAGCATTTACTTCCATTAATGCCCAGGCAAAGAAATAGTCCATTAAACACCATGAACAACCAAGGTGACAAAGCATCTCAGAAATAAAAGAGAAAAATCTCCAGAAAATAAGTTAACAGACATAGAAATATGTGACTTAAATGACAGAATTCAGGATGGTACCTCTGAAAAAACTCAATGAGATTCGAAATGAATCCTATGAACAATATCAGGAATTGAAAAAATAATTAGATGAGCAGAATGAGTTCTTTAGCAAGGAGATTGAAATCCTCAAAAAGAACCAAATAGACCTTCTGGAGATAAAGAACACACTGCAAGAGTTGAAAAATGAAATAACAAGCTTGGGAAATAGAGTCAACCAAATGAAGGAAAGGACCAGTGATATTGAAGACAGAAATCTAGAAATAAATCAGAAGGAAGAAGAAACCAAAGAATGAAAAATAATGAAATAGAAATACAAGAACTAGCTGATACCATCAAGAGAGGAAACATAAGAATAATGGGAATTCTTGATGGAGAAGAAAAAGAACAGGGATTAGAAAGCATTTTCAGACAAATAGTGGATGAGAATTTCCCAAATCTAAGGAATGAGCTGGAGCTTGGAATTCAAGAAGTCAACAGAACACTCAAATATCTCAACCCAAAAAGGCCTTCACCAAGACACATCATATAAAAATTATCAAAAATTAATGACAAAGGCAGAATTCTCAAGGCAGCCAAGGAAAAGAAGACGGTAACCTATAAAGGAAAATCCATTAGATTATTGTTGGACTTCTCAGCACAAACCTTATGAGCCAGAAAGGAGTGGAATCAGATACTCAAACTATTAAATGAAAGGAACTACCAGCCAAGAACAATGTATCCAGCTAAACTCTCCTTTAGATATGAAGAAGAAATTAAGACCTTTCCAGACATACAAAAATTGAGGGAATTCTCCACTACGAGGCCTGCACTACAGGAAATTGTGAAAGAGATCAACTCACCTAAAACAAAATGACAAAAAAATACATAACTATGAGTAGGACAACTAGCAGGGAGATAAAAGCAGAGTAGTGCAACCCTTATTTTAAAAAGAGTATTTTAAGCTTAAATAATAAGAAGAGATTTCTTATTGCAAGGTAGTAATGAATGTTCAGCATACATATGGACAAATTGACACAACAATAGAAAAGAGGAGGATTCAGATCCATATTTGCAAGGAAATGGAGAGAAGACACACGCAGAAGAAAAAAGACAACTGTATATATATACAACTATCCTTTCCATACTCGTAATGGTAACCACAGGCCAAAGATTTAGAACTGAAGTATATAACATAAAACAAGAAGGACCAGAGAGAAAACCCACAAAAACCAATTAAAATAAAGAAAACAGAAACACAAGGACAAGGAAGCAATGGAAACACCAAGCTACCAGAAAGCAAAAGAAAATGGCTATAAGAAGACCTCATATTTCGATAATCATCCTAAATGTAAATGGACTGAACTCACCAATAAAAAGGCACAGAGTTGCAGAATGGATCAAAAAACAAAACCCAACCATATGCTGCCTCCAGGAGACACAACTCAGTTCCAAAGACAAATATAGACTCAAAGTGAAAGGGTGGAAAATGATATTTCAAGCAAATGGTATGAAGAGAAAAGCAGGAGTAGCAGTACTAATATCAGACAAAATAGACTTCAAAATCAAAAAGATAATACCGAGAGACACTTCATAATGATAAAGGGAATCATGCACCAAGAAGAAATAACACTTGTTAATATCTATGCTCTCAATCAGGGAGTCTCAAAATATGTAAAACAATTACTAACGGAACTAAAGGGAGAAACAGACAAAAACATTATCATAGTAGGAGAATTATATCCCATTGTCAGATATGTACAGATCATCCAAACAGAAAATCAATAAGGAAATAACATCCTTAAATGATACATTAGACCAACTGGACATAATTGACACTTACGGAGCCTTCCATTCTACATCCTTAAATGATACATTAGACCAACTGGGCATAATTGACACTTACAGAGCCTTCCATTCCACATTCTTCTCTTAGTGCACATGGAACATTCTCAAGAATTGACCACATGCTGGGACACAAACATAGCCTCAACAAGTATAAGAGGGTTTAAATCATACCAACCATATTTTCTGATCATAATGCTTTGAAACTAGAGATCAACTGTAAAAAGAAAGCAGAAAGAACCACAAATAAATAGAAATTAAACAATATCATACTGAGGAATAACTGGATCAGAGAAGCAATAATAAGAGAAATCAAGAGATACATAGAAATGAATGATAATGATAGAAAACATATTAAAACTTTTGGGACATGGAAAAAGTGGTCATAAAAGGAAAGTTCATATCATTACAGGCCTATCTCCAAAAACAAGAAGAAGCCCAAATAAACAACCTAACGCTTCATTTTAAAAAACTAGAAAAGGAAGAACAAATAAAGCCTAAAGTCAACAGAAGGAAAGAAATAATCAAAATTAGAACAGAAATAAATGAAATTGAAAACAACAGCAACAACAAAAAAAAATAGAAAAAATAAATGCAACAAAGAGCTGGTTCTTTGAGAAGATTAATAAAATAGACAAACTCCTGGCTAGACTCACAAATTAAAAAGAGAAAGGACACAAATAAACAAAATCAGGGATGAAAGAGGGGAAATTACGACAGACACTGCAGAAATACAAAGGATCATACAAAAATACTATGAAAAAGTATATAACACCAAATTCGATAACTTAGAAGAAATGGACTAGTAATTAGAAAAATACAACCTTCCTAGACTGAATCAAGAAGAACTGGAAAATCTAAATAGAACGATCAGCAGTATGGAAATGGAAACAATCATCAAAAACCTATCAAAAAGTAAAAGTCCAGGACCAGATGGCTTCACTAGTGAATTTTACCAAACATTCAAAGAAGTTTTAATACCTAGTCTCCTCAAATTCTTCCAAAAAATTGAAGAAGAGGCAATACTTTCTAACTCATTTTATGAGGCCAATAATACTCTGATACTGAAACCTGGTAAGGATAACACACAAAAAAGAAAACTACAGACCAATATCTCTCATGAACGCAGATGCAAAAATCCTAAACAAGATACCAGCGAACCGAATACAGCAACATATTAACAAGATTATACACCACAATCAAGTGGTTTTCATCCCAGGGGCACAGGGATCGTTCGACATATGCAAATCGATTAATATGATAAACCACATAACAAATTAAAAAGTAAGGATCATATGATCATATCAATAGATGCCTTCAACAAGATACAGCATCCATTTATGATCAAAACACTTAACAAAATCTGTATAGAAGGAAAGTATCTTAACATAATAAATGCCATATATGACAAACCCTCTACCAATATTATACTTAATGGTGAAAAACTAAGAACTTTCCCTCTAAGATCAGGAACAAAGTAAGGCTGTCCACTATCGCCACTCTAATTCAGTATGACATCGGAGGTTCTAGTGAGTGCAATCAGACAACAGAAAGATATAAAAGGCATCCACATAGGAAATGAAGAAGTCAAACTGTCAGTATTTGCTGATGACATGATTCTCTATATAGAAAACCCTAAAGACTCCACAAGAATGCTACTAGAAACAATAAGCAAATATAGCAAAATCTGTGGATACAAAATCAATGTTCAAAAATCTATAGCATTCTTATACTCTAATAACGAAGTGTCAAGAGAAAAAAAGTGGAAAAAATAACTCCTTTTGCAATTGCAATAAAAAAATATCTAATAATAAATCTAATGAAACATGTGAAGGACCTATATAATGAAAACTATAAGACCCTACTAAAAGAAATTGAAGAAGATACAAAGAAATGGAAAGATGTTTTGTGTTCTTGGATTGGAAGAATCAACATAGTTAAAATGACCTTATTACCTAAAGCATGATACAGATTTAATGCAATCCTCATCAAAATCCCATAGGCTTTTTTAAAAGAAATAGAACAAAAAATCATCAGGCTTGTATGGAAGCACAAAAGACCCCGAATTGCCAAAGCCATCCTGAGAAAAAAGAATGAGGCTGGAGGCATCACTCTGCCCAAATTCAAATTATACTACAAAGTAACAATAATCAAAATAGCATGGTATTGGCAGAAAAATAGACACACAGACTAGTGGAACAAAATTGAGAGTCTAGAAATACACTCATATTTATATGGGCAAATATTTTTTGACAAAAATTTCAAAAAAATATAGTGGAGGAAGGAAAGTCTCTTCAATAAATGGTGCTGGGAAAACTGGGAAGCCACATACAAAAGAATGAAATTAGACTGTTTTCTATCACCACACACCAAAATGAACTCAAAATAGATTAAGGATCAGAGTATAAGACCTGAAACAATAAAATGCATAGAAGAAAACATAGGAACTAAACTCAAGGACTTTGGACTTAAAGAGGATTTTATGAATTTGACCTCAAAGGCAAGGGACGTAAGAGCAAAATTAAATGAATAGGACTACATCAAATTAAAATCTTCTGCTCAGCAAAAAAAAACATCAACAAGGTAAAGAGACAACCATCCCAATGTGAAAATATATTTGCAAGCAACACCTCCGATAAGGGCCTAATATAAAAATTATGCAAAGATATCATATGACTCAATTATAATAAGAGAACAAACAATCCAATCAAAAAATGGGCAGGGGACCTGAACAGACATTTCTTCTTAGAGGACATACAAATGGCCTACAAACATATGATAAGATGATTAACATCACTAGCTATTAGGGAAAAGCAAATCAAAACCACAATGAGATACCATCTCACACCTGTTAGACTAGCTATAATCAACAGGACAAGTAATAACAAATGTTGGAGAGGATGTAGAGAAATAGGAACCCTCATACGCTGCAGGTGGGACTGCAAATTGGTATGGCTACTATGGAAAGCAGTATAGAAGTTCCTCAAAGAACTAAGAATTGACCTACCATACAATCCAGCAATCCCTCTACTGGGTATTTACCCCAAAGACTTAAAAACTCATAGTCGAAAAGATATTTGCACACCCATGTTCATAGCAGCATTATTCTCATTAGCCAGGACATGGAAGCAACCGAAGTGTCCTATGATAGATGATTGGCTAAAGAAGCTGTGGTACATATATACAATGGAAAATTATTCAGCCATAAGAAGAGATGAAATACTGACATTTGCGACAACATGATGGACCTTGAAATAGTCACACTAAGCGAAATAATCCAGGCAGAAAAGGTTGAAAATCACATGATATCACATATGTGGAATATAAACCTAAAAGCAACAAATGAACAGGACAAACAGAGACTCATGAACATGAACAATGGACTGACTAGTGGTTACAGAAGGGAGTGGGGAGGAGAGAGGAGGGAAATACAAAAATAAAATGTTAAAAAAATTATGTATATATAGTATGAAAAAAATAAACTGGTTAAAAAAACCCAAAACAAAACAAAACCTCAGGCCCTTCTGAAATAAACTTCAGATTACTCCATCAAGTAAAAATTCCCAAGCTGAAGGTGCAAGAACCATGGGATTGAAAAAAGAAATACAAAATTATAAATATCAATTATATCCTTATAACCAGTAACAGAAATGAAAATTGTAGCTACTAGGCATATTTTTTCCTTGCTTGTTATATTTGAATTTTCACATTTTAAATATATTTTTTACCATCTTTTCTGTTAAAAAAAAAAAAAAGGAGATGCCACAACCTCCTCCTCAGGTTCAATTAATTTGCTAGAGCACTTCTCAGAACTCAGGAAAACATTTTACTTACTAAATCACCAGTTTGTTATATTATCAAATGATACAACTTAGTAAAACCAGATGGAAAAGATGCAAATGTCAGGGTGGGGGACAAGGGGTATAGAGGTTCTATGCTTACTCCAGGTGTGTCATCTACCCACACCTGTATGTGTTTACCAACCCAGAAGATCTCTGAACCACCTCCTCTGAGTTTTCAAAGAAGCTTCATTAGATAGGCATGATTGATTAAATCATTGACCATAGATAATTGAACTCTATCTCAGCCTCTCTCACTTCCTGGAACAGGTGGAGAGTAGGTGTACTGAAAATTCCAACCCTCTAATCACAAGGTTCGGTTATATTGGCAACCAGCCCCTATCCTTAGGAGATTTCCAAATGTCAATTTACTAACATAGACTCAGGTGCGGTTTAAAGGGGTTGTTATGAATAACAAAATATACCTTTATTCCTCTTATCACCTAGAAAATTCAAAGGGTTTTAGGAGCTCTATGCCATAAACTGGGACCAACACCAAATATATATTTCTTATTATAAATCACAGTATCACCGAGGGAAAATCATCTGTGAAGAATGGAGTAAAGAATGAGATTGAGTTTGGGTAAGAATGGGGATAACAAGGAATATCTTTTGCAGAATACCCCTAAGAAACCCTGTGATATATGACTAAGAAGGAAGGACCAAGTTTATTGTGGATGGCATAGGTTATAGTAGATTTCCCCATCAAAGCTCCTCTCTGTCTCCAAGGCAGCATTTATTTTCGTAGCTACATGCATGAATCACAGAATGGCAGACAGAATAGGAGAATAGAAGCTGAAAGTGCGTTGGAGTTGGGAGACTTTAGTGGAAGTTTGATCTCTTGATGAAACATTGTAAAAACTTCTCAAATGTCAGTTTCTTCAGCTATAAAATAGGGTTGGGGGTGGACTTCAAAATTTAAAGCCTGTGAATTCTATTTTAGTGACCCCTATTCTAGTCTGAGATTATTATATATTACAGGATAGTGGGGGAAAAGGCAGATTTTATGATGAAGGTTGAGAATAAACTGAGACAGATATTGCACTAATGTTCCAAAATGATGGTTTCTGGAACTAAAAGGTAAATATACTCATTCAAGGAAGAAAACACAAAGTAGCAATTTATACCAAGTTATAACTTTGCAGATTTGTTTTGCAACCTGCAATTCTTTCTGTACATGTTTGATGAATTCACGTATACAATCTTTATGTGGAGGCCATGCTTTTTATCTCACTGACATACTTTGTGAAAATATTGAGAGCTGAGAACTAACATCCGAATTTACAGCATAATCCATACAATTTAGAAGGTGCCTTATCATGTGGTCATCATATAGCTTTTACAATATAATCAAGAGAAATAGCAACAAACTCAATCTCACAAACTAAATTAAAAGGGACACATTCACGTTTCCCCTTTATGTCCATGTCAAAGATAGAGAGACTGGGAGAAATTTAAGTAACATGACATCAAAGCTGTCACAGCCATATCTTTCTAGTAGTATGGAGCTCATTTTTCAAAGCTACCCGTCCATTAACTCTCACAAGAACAAAAATAAAGCAAAACAAAGAAACGCTCTCTGGAGAAATGCATTGCTTCTAACCTTGTTTATACATCTTACTGTGGGGATTTGAAGATGGAACAAAGACCTCTACCTCCCCAGGCACACAAAATAATACATGTACCCTGAAATAAATATACAAAATGCCTAGTGGTGCATATTGTAGATAAATTTGTGATTTAAAAAAAATGAGAATGGGTTTAGGGAGAGTAACTGATATCATCCCTGTTGAATCCTGTCTTGCCCTGTGATTTGTAACTGGGAGGGCCAAAGCATCATCCCCATTTATTTTTTAATGTCTTGGCCTGCTCTTGGTTGCCACTTTACCTAGGTTCATTCACTGTACACATCTGAACCTATTAGTTTTCTGATAAATGTACTATCAGAAAGCCAAAGGTCGATGATAAGATAGAAAATAAGGAGCTCTTGCTTGTTTTTATATGTTTCTGTTTTACTTGGGAGATAATCATAAAACCGATTGATGCTCCCATTTTTTTAAAAAAGAGTAAATCAGCATGAAATATAGGATTTGGGAAAGCCATTTGCCACACAATTATAATTTCTTAAATTCTTATGTTCACTGAATATGAGAAGCTACAATTATGTGATACATAGCAATAGCATTACTCTTTTTTCTTCTCCTTTCATGAAAGATAGGTAAGTAAACTTAAGTTAGAAACGTTTAAATATTATTAGTAACAGAATTTAAATATCATTAACTGAAGTAAAGCAAAAGTCTAGTTGGTCTGGAATTTAGCTTCAAGTGGGACAAATTACAGATTCAGGAAGCAAAATTAAATGATACTTCAGTTCACTTCATTTAAAAGTCATGTCTTTTTCACAAATAAAGCTTATTTATTATCATGAGACCACTAAAAGTGTAAAATTTGCATAAATATAGAGAGTAAAAGCAAAGTGGAAACAAGAGAGGGGTTTGGAATCAAAGAGAGAAGCATTTGGGCATGGACAATGCCAAGGGGTATATTCAAAATATCTATCAACCTGCATGTCAAGGACATAGACCCCTCAAGAGGAAGAAGTTCCTAGAAGCCTCTTTTATGCCAGATTTCTCCTTTTGGTTTCTGGATTATGAGGGAGAGGGGAAGGAATGGACCTCAGATATTGGGTTTTGGATACTATTAGGGTACTTGAGGAATTAACCAGAACAGATGCATTTCCATATTAACCTGCAGAAGTAGAACTACTTCTCACTAGAATAGTAGTGCAGAATTTTAATAAGCATCAGTCATACTGGTATAGATTTGCTGGACATTAGCAAGTCTAATATTAATAATTGTGCACCCTTAGTTGCTTACCTAACCTTATTGAGTCAGCCAAGTGAGAGAAAGAAAAGTGGTAAGTATTTTTGGCTAGTTATTTGGCTGCTTCATAACTTCTTCCAGTTGATAGGAGTATTTAGTCACCTCTCCACTTCCTTTTCCTGAGACATTCAGTATACATATCCTCAGAGCAAAGGGCAAGTCCCACCAGAGAGCAGAGGAACTTTCACGATTTATGCCAAATGCAGAGAAAAGCATTTACACTCAATCCTGATTTCCAGCTAAGGGGTAAACCCATCTGGGAACAGATTCAAGAATCTGTAGTTCTAGTTGAAACATTATCAGGGAGCATTATCTTGTCTCTTCCTTTTCCTCCTTTCTGGCTCCAATGTTTATTTGTTTGGGTATAAATGATACAATGATATCTCTGAATTGAACTGTTTAGAATGTATCCTTAATCATGATATCTTATAGCAACAATTATAAACATCTATCAGCTTAACTTTGCACAAGCTTTGTTCATACCAAAAACTGCTTATTACTCATTGATCACAGTTGTCAACATTGAATAAATGATTGTTTTACCTCAAAGGAGTGTCACTGGTATGTGTCTGTATGCTCTGTAAAGTATAACACTTCTATATGATTGAGAGAATTGCAACTAAAATCCCATAAAAATTTTTGAACACCACACTTAAAAATATATATATAGAAAAAAATCACAGGAATTATCAGAGAACTAGAAAACACATAGAGGATTTAATGAGTGATTGAAAGAACAAGATGTACTAACAATAAAGAAAAGAAAATGTTGTGGATGTATGATAAAGAAAGGTGAGCAGTTCGTTTGCTTTTTAAATTTTTTCATTCCATATTAAAGGGAATTGCTTACAACCTGCCAAAGAAGCATTTTTTTTTTTTTTTTTTTAGGTTAGGAAAAGATTATCAGTGGAAAAGATAGTGATAAAATCACCTAACAATTTACCCCAGAAAATTTTTAAGATTAGTATTTCTAAATGTTCTCCCCCAAGAGCTCTTTTCACTATGCTTCTCCACAAATTTTATACTTTGGATTTTTAAATACAAAGTATAGCCACTAAATAAAAATGTTTTCTTCTTTATTTTTAATTATTCAGATAATTATAACTTTCTGAGCTATAATATTCAGAGCATCAGACAATCAAAAGTAAAACTGAATAACTATCAAAAAATCTGATATAATTGTAACTAAAGTAAAGCTATTTCTAATTTCGAATATCCTACATAAACTTTTCGCAGTTGTTTCAATGTCTGTTAAGTTCTTTGAACTACGAAAATATTTCAAGGACACTCACAAATGTTATCTCTAGAGACTCAAATATTTAAAGGTTCCAAATTGGAAAGCAATAGATTAAATTAGTTTAGAATCATCTAACAAATATGATTCATCCTCACTTCAACAATTAAATTGAGTTATTTAATGTAACATAACTATCTAAAAATGATAGAAGAGAAAATCCTGGAGGCCTTTCAATTTTTTTTCCCCTTCCTTTTTTTCACTTTCTCTGGCAAAACTGTTACTTAACTCTGAGATGGCAGGAATAAGAAGAATCCAGCATGTACTTACCAGCCTGATTAGTTGTGATGCTGACTGCAGCAAACTGTCTTGGTGGTGAGCTCAGCTCTGACACCCCATTAATGGCATCAATCTCAAAGGTATAGTTAGTGTGTGCCAGCAGGTCTGTCACTGTCACTGTGGTGTTGGTGAGTCCAAACTGTCGAGGGAGGAAGCGAACATTTGGGCTGCATGGCTCACAGTGTTTTACATTCCACCCACATTTTTTACATATGATGTTGAAGGTAACATCTTTCCGGCCTCCTGTGTCCAGGGGCCAACTCCAGTCCAAGATAACTGAGGTCTCATTTATATTAGAGATAACGTTCCTTGGTGCAGATGGAGGTCCTGCAAAGTAGTTCAACAAAGATTAATGAGCTTCACTTCTGGTTTCTACTACAAGGGAAATAGATAATTTACAATGGAACTGAAAGAGGTAAATAACCATCTTGTCTTTATTATATACTTTTAATTTGTCCTTAGAGGATCCATGAGATTACAGACACATGGATTCAAGAGCACTGTTCTGTTGAAGCTGTAAGTGGGAGAGTTACTACTCAAGGTTGAAGATGCATTCAGAAAGTCCAACAGAGGAATTCACCACTAAATTCAATGCTCTGGTGAATAGTTATGAAAACTTCAGTATTAGTTTTATAAATCTTAGTCCTTTTTCCCTATGACCTATGACCAACATATAACAAGAGGGAATAGAAATGTAAAAACACAAATCCCATGCCTATAATCTCTCTATCCTGTCAAATATAATGAAAAATCTAAAAGAAGACAGAAAATTTTCTTTCTTTCTGGGGTCTTATTGCAGGAAGTGTTTTAAAAGTAATTAATTTACTGTGATAAATGTTGCATTTGTGTTGAGCCAAGCATGGACAGTGAAGCAGAGAAGACTTTCAGTTTGCACATGGGTAACACAAGGAAATGGGCCAAATGCTAAAAAAAAAAAAAAAAAAAAAAAGCACGGTAACAAAAAGAAAAAAACAAAATAAAACAAACATGGAGGCATGGGTTGCAGCAAAACTACTCACGGGTACAAGCCATGGATGGAGGGTCTTTGTCTGCTCGGAAGTAATTATTCTCACACCTGCAGTTCACTGAACCATCGTCATGAGTAGAACTGTGAGGTGGGCACTTGGTGCACTTCGTATTGCCATCTGAAGCCTTGTAGAAACCCGGTTGACAAGCTATGAACAAAATGACTCTTTTAAAATTCTATGATCATTTTGAAAATGTAGTTTTGAAAATATGTAAAACACATTTCAGGATCTTAGGACATGCATTCACTATGAATATAAATCCATTTTTCCTTCCAGTATTTACAGAAGCAAATAATGTGATCCAGTGTAATTTTTCCACATATACATTTGAATTTGCACCAAATGCTAAAGAAAAAAACCCCACAAAATTTAGATTATTTTGGCACTAGAGTGTGATGAAATTCCCAGTTCATGTTTTCACAGCTTTACTTGGCATTGGAATATTTGTGGAGAAAATAAAGCAAAGCCATGTCATCGTGTAGCCATTCCCTTTTCAAACATCATTTAAACATGATGCAATGTGTACACTATCTGCACTGCAGTTAACACTATATTACTTGCTCACTTGTTTTCTAATTGGTTTCTGTGCGTACAAGTCTATTCCTACAAATCATAAGCAACTATAGGAAGATATCGTGGCTTTGTCTATATTCTAAGATTCTTGATACATGGTTCTCATGAGCTACAATTTATTTTCTGCCTTGACAGTATCATTACTCTACTTTTATGGTAATGGACTAAAATAGAGATTGCAATATATTTTCTTGTCTGTATATTAAATATATAAGGAGATATAATTTATATCTAAAACACTTGTTAACTGTTATTACATGCAAAGTTTTTAAAATAACTCAATAACTATGTTATCTTCATACTTTCTGGGCATATCTCTGAATGATGTGGTTTTTAAGCTCAATGAACTGGTTTCCAATATTCGTTTTAGCTGTCTCTATTATGTGATTTTCATTTAACCTGATATAAAATTCAAAATGCTATACTGTTTCATTTGATCCATTTTCATAGTTACATTGAAATCTGTAATCATTGTGAAAATCCTAATGAGAAATCTCTTGATAGTCCTTTAAGAAATAAATTCGGGGTCTAAATTTTTAGTTTCCTCTAGAATATCTTTGGAAGTGAATAATATCTTGAATCTCTAAAACTCAATGTCAGTGCTGCACTGAGATTTGATGACTTAAAGCACTTACACATAGAATAATCCCTGTAGATTATATTTAGCATTGAATTCCAGAATTTTCTTATATTAACTTTACACTGTGAATAACAAATTATTTGCTTTCAAGTAAAACTTGGGTGGACAAATGTTAATTTTAACAATCATTAAATGCATTTTGAAAGATAACACACTATGTTCATAATAACATATCTTCCTACTACATATATTTTGAGAAACACACTGCTAAGGGAAATACGCTGCTAAGACAAACAGAATGACTGAAAATGATAGTAATTATTAATTTAATTTTGTTGTTTTCTAGTTTCTACTAAGAATGGCTGCTCTAGGATGATGTTATATTATATTGAACAACTTTTGGTGCCACACTGAGAGCCACTCAAATAAATTCTATTGCCCTAACCAAACATAGATTAGGATTATAAACTTTTGAACATTGTCTATAAACATTGGTTAGCAGCTTCATCTCATATCTCCTGTTATATTGCCATGGAGGAAATTATATAAAGTATAAACTATGTACTTAACTTCTGGTTTTGATTTAGCTCATCATTGAAGTGCCTTTAAAGAGGATATCATTGCTCGGTGTTTCAAGATTAAGTTGCAGTGTTCCAATGTATTTTGTTATTTTGTTTGCTTCTGAGTTTATCTGTGTGTCTTTATCTGGGGCTTTTATGAGCTTTATATTTAGCATAAAGATATTCACTAAACAATCACTTTTTGTTACTCTTATCAGTAGCTATATTATATGATACTTAAAAGATAAGACAGTCAGTCATATATTCACTTTTGAGCTACAGCACTACAGCACAGGACTTCTGATAGGAACTTGAAAGCAGGTATAGTTAATAAATCTACAAGTTAAGAACATTAATTTAAACTAGTAACTAACTTTATCTAATTATGACTATATAATCTTAGAGACGATAATAGTAAAAGATACGTAAGCACATATACATGCAGTTTAATAAAAATTTGTCAATCATCTACTCTTGTTCAGTTTCTTTGATAGCTTTAAAGATACAAATGTCCTTAATTCTGTCCATCTCAAAAGGGCCCTTGCAATCAAAAAACAGGCGACAGACATTTAACACAGGCCACATGAAGCAAGCACTCCATTCTGATTGAGCTATTGGAAGAGACTACACAGAAAAGATATTGTTTGAGAAAGATTGTAAACAGATAGAAGGAGCTGGCCTGTAAGAAGCATAATTAAACACACAAATAGACTGATATGGAAAGACAAACTGTTAAGCAGGAGAATGTGGTAGTATTGTCGGTTATATACTCAACATCTGAATGCTGCTTTCTGCTTGCTAATAGAATGCTGATTTTGTTCAGGATTGCCTCAAACCAGTACTCTCTAACTCAAACTTTATGGCAAGTAGCGATGGATGGCCAACGTTATGGCCAAAGAGATGACCAAAGAGATACAAACAGAAATATGATGAAAGCCACTGGGATACTTTTTTTTTATCCCCATAACAAGATGGTCCCCATGTAACTGAGTGATTTAATTTATGTTATTCCAGAATTATTTATGGACATAATGGCTTACATGGGACAATAAGGAAATCAGAGAGATGTGTACACTGAACTTGTTGACCTAGTAAGCACCTATCTCAAGATTTATTATGATATTGGAAAAATAATATCTTGTTTATTTAAGTTACTGTGGTCAAATTTTGTTTTCCTTACATCAGAAAACATTTCTAAATGACATAAAGACAAAGAGAATTCAGATGAGATGTACTAATTGAATAGAATTGTAGTTCAATGAGCTAGAAAGATCCTAAGAAATCACATTGGCCAGTCTGTATGTTCTTCTGGCTGATAGGCTTTAATTACCGATTTACAGATATTCCTTGAATGTCATCTATATATGAGTATAATACTAGATTCTATAATATCCTATTTTGTAGACATTTTTTCTCTTTCTGAAGTACTTTCATATGTACCATTTCAATTGACTCTCAATCATTCTATTAAATTAAGACATTTGTTGGTTACCTTGGGAAAGAACTTGATATGTTTAGGGCTCATTTCCATAAATCATGGCAATGGATCTCAAAAATCTCTGTTAGTATTAAAAAAAAAAAGAAAGAAAAAGAAAAGAAAAAAAGTGTGCTAACTGTGAAAGGTCCTGATTTCAACATATAATTACTATGCTTAATTCCCATCCTTCTTCATCCTCCTATTCTACTTCCAACCCATCCTGGAATAAAAAATCCAGAATTATGTATATTGAATAGACTGAATCAAGTTGGGCTAAGAGTACTTGCAATGTAAACAGGAGAATTCAATATGCTAACGTTGGTAACAAGTAAACTTGTTTGACAAATTAAAAATAAAAAATAACAAAAATAAAATAATCATGACAGATATTAATGTATTCATTTTATTGAGTGCATAATTAAAACACAAGCAGAAAGAGTAACATGCTCAAGATAAGAAAAACATTCAATGATAGTCTGAATAAGCAAGAGCTTTTTCTGTTTTAATTTTATATAAATCACTTATTAAAAGCAAATTATTTTTCTTGGCAATTCTAAACTGTTGATATTACAATGAAGCACAGTCATCTAAAAAAAAAAATATATAAATGCCAATCCTTTGTCATCTATTCTAAGTAAGAAACCATTTCAGAAAGACCGACGTTCTCTTGGGTTTCTCCAGAATTTTCTACTTGATGTCCAACACTATTATGGGCACATGGGTGTTTTTGTTGAAAGGGCAGGAGGAGTCTTCAACTTCAAGAGTAGGGTGTCCTACTATATATGGGAGGCAAACAATCAAAATTTCCCTTTCTTACTATAACGAGAATCTCTAAATTCTCCACCAAAGTTGTTCAACAAATTTGAGACTATGACTAAAGAATTAATAATATTAGTAAAATTATTATACTGGTAGGAAACACACTCTTTATATATATAGGGGAAATTCTTTATATTACACACTTGCTTCTAAAATTATCGTATCAATAATCTCCCTCCCTTGAAGTAAATAAACTTGCACTTAAATATCTATTAATCTTCTTCATCCTTCAAAAATTATCATGGAAGAATTTGAAACTTTACTTTGCATACTTGTGTTTTATTATCTTTGCTTATAGTAGTAAGAGCAATGATTTTAATTTGAAAACATCACCCTGCCCTACCTTGAATATAAAACAAGTGATATAACAATCTGCACATTTCTTTTATTTAAGTATTATTTTAGAGACTGAGAAGGTTCAACATATTTTAAAAAGCCAGGCAATGAGTAGAAAGCAAATATGTTAATATGTTTTCTTTCCTTTTATTACTCAAAGGAAGTCTTGGCCAACTTATTACAGAATATCAAAGAAAACAGAATAGTCAAGAAGGGTAAACAAATTAATACTAATTCAGATTTATCCAGTTTTAAGGTTTAAAATAAAAAATTTCTACTATGTAGTCAAGGCCTTTCCTGGAGTAAGCCAGCTACTAAAGCAATACTTAACCTAAGGTGGATGCATGCATATTCAAAGTCTGCTGCCCAAATGACAAAATTCTGATTTATATCTTTCTTTAGATAACCCAATAGTACACATTCTTATCAGTCAAACACTGGTAAAATTATTCATAGATTTCAGGCCCCTGGTAATAAAACCAAAGAGTAATTAAGAGATTAAGATCCTTTAAGCTGCCTTTGGTGCATGGTCCCAGAGATATATCTCTTTGCTCTAATGGAGATTTCTGAACCAGTTAAGTGTGGCAGGAACTCTCATGTTTGATTTTGTGTTGATAAATCAAAATAGCATGATCTATGAATTTAAATCAATAATCATTAAAAATGGAAAGTAGCTCCTCCTCAAACCATACTGAATATCATCATGGATTTATTAGGAATCAGATTTATTCATATAATGTTTAGATTTTATTTATTCACTTTCATCAAACAAACATGTATTGATCTCCTAAAATGACCTAGACACTATATTGTGTCCAATCTTATAATGCTAAAAGTTACAATACCAGCTTTAAAAAGGATACCAATTCCACATGTCATTGTTATGTTAGAAATAGATCTCCTCACTTGAGAATGTAATTGCTAAAATACTTTTCAATATGATATTTTTATGTTATCTTCACCAAAAAATTCCCTGATTTCTTCTTTTTATCCCAGCACTTCAAGGTGTTTTCAGCATCATATAAGAAAAACACTGGAGTAGGAAGGAGGAAATACAGGTTTAGATCTAGTCTTTTCTGCTAGGTAGATGTTAGCTCAAATTCACTGACCAGTTGTCTTCAAATTTTAATAAGGTGGTTGAGACAGTGACTTCCTCTTCTATAACTAAGTCTGAAGTTCTGCTTAGTAATTATTATGTATTTCTATGTTAGACCCTGAGTAATATAGAGACACGAGTTATTTCCTATTAATTGTGTACGCCCTGTGCCTATCACATTTTCTATTGCCTAGCAGTTGATGAGATGCATTTTTTAAGTGAATGATTAACTGGCAACCACTTGTCCTCTCTGCATTTTAATTCCCAGACAGGTATTAAATGACAGGTATTGACTAAGTTGTCTCTAAAAACTCTTCAGGCTACATACTGCAAATGGTTAATACTTTGTGTACAAAAATTTGTAAGATTCCTAGAACTTTCTAAGTAGGAAAAAATAAAGTATCTTCACTTTCATCACTGATTTAAGGATTATAATTAGCCATTTAAATTATAAAATCACATAGGGCAACAAGACAAAAAAATGAGGTTCCCTTCTGACCTAAAAGAAGTATACGTGAAAAAGAAATGACAGATTTTGATCTTTTTAGTGTTTTCCAGTATCAGAGCAGTATGTACTCAAAAGGCATGGTGATTTTATGGTTGGATAAATTGAAAGATAAATTGACTGCCAAAAAAATAATTCCCTAATACTATACTTTCATGTTAACCAATAACATCGTAAAGCTATATTTAATTATATTCTTCCTTTTATACACATTATAGATAGATTAGAATGTTTAGAAGTCTGAGAATTTTATGTGAATGAATAAAAATTAAGAAATATTGATAGTAATTATTCTTTTTATTTTTTTAAATGTAAGATGATGTGATCTTTTTTTCTCTGTTGTAAAGAAAATGAGCACGGTATTGAAAATACAATTTAAGAGAGACTACATTTTTCTTCTGTTAGTCTGCAATGAGGTTTTATTTGCTTTACTTTTGCTAATGTAGCTTTTAGTTCCTGTTTTTTAAGTGCTGAATTAGTGAGAATATGGTCGCTCATTTATTGAACAAACCCCAAACTTATTGAAAAACCCTAGGATGGACCACAGTAGAACAAAAATGACGCCCTTGCCAAATGTTGATTTTCTATTGAAAAACACTGAAAATATAAATAATAGAAGGAAGCCAAAATAATACCAATCTGTAGTGAATGAATTCAAAATATTTTGGGAATCTGCTGATTTTATATTTATGAAGTAACAATAAAACAGGAAATAAATACTATGGGTCGGTAGTGAGGTAAAATAAAGCACTACCAGCTTTGGAAAATAATACAGAAAAAAATATGAAATGGAGGTTATTATGAGCACTACCTATACAATGAATAATAATTATAGAAAAGCTTCAAGATTCTTGGCTTCATTCCCAAAGCACACAGCACACTTTTCCTTTAAGTTGTAATTGATGGGTTTAAGCTATGCTGATACTCAGAATGGGTAAAGTTACCATAGTGAAAGGAAAACAAATGCATTTAGTAAACCATGGCGGCTACTGTTGAAAGAAAGTAGACAGCCTTTCAATTGCAAAGTGAATTTTGTCTCCAGTTGACTAATGTGGTTGACTTTTAAGAGAAAATATGGTCCTAATTAAGAGTTAAAAGGCTGATTTCAATTTGAATTAACTTTAAATTAAAAAATAAAGCTGTTGGTAAATAGGGCCCTTTTAGTATTCAGACCTTAGTTCCATATACACAGGCCATATTATCAATTCCCAGCCATAAACACAAACTAATGACCAGAACCAGCACTGACTAAACAGATGATTTCCTGGCCTTGCAATTCTAGGCCTGACAGGGTCTTTTTGCCGGTACAAGGTCAAAGCAACTGTTTATTCCCAAAATGAGCTGCACTCCACAGTCTTACAGGAACTCTATTCTTTGCCATTTGAATAGAGGTACAATGTTTTGAGGCAAGACAGAGGCATTTCAATACACTGGAAGTGGCTACATTCAGTCATTAAGACCTGCCTGCAATGTGCAGCATTTACAAAGTGATCAAGTGTTTCCTTCTTCTGTTCTTTCCACTGTTCAATAAAAAAGGCCTAAGGCAAAATGCCACCACACCATTAAACACAACAGAATCAATCACAATCTAGTATGGCTCAAAGATAGCTTAGTAACAAGACTTTATTTTGTCTGTTATTGTTTCATCAGATTTAGCAAGACAGGTGCCAGTAACACTGAAATATGTCCAATTTACATTCACCACGAAGAGAATGCTAAAACAACCTTTGGTTCTTAAGGACATTGTGGTTTGCCAACTTTTCAGTTGTCTAACACATTTATGGAAAACTGTGTGTCCTAAGAGTAGCACCAACTGAGTTTTTGTATCTTTGATTATCAATGCCCAGTTTACAAATTCCACCTGCAGAGAATAGTTTTCACCTTCCTGTAATATAACACCGTTTACTGCAAATCTCTAGGTTTAGCATTGAACTTATGTTTCACTTCTGTACTTAAAACAATCACGTGAGACAGATATTATGTATTTTTCCTGAGGAGATGATTGATGCTTAATGATATTTAGTATCTTGGCTACTTATTCCACTATTATATGTTGTAACCAAAAATGAAACCTGTTTCAGGTGTTTATGCGGTTTTGTATCTGTTGTCTTCTCATCCCATAAAACTTAAAAGTGATAACTAATGTAGGATTGACAATAGATCCAGCACCCTAACATTAATGTAACAAATTTATATGGTGTGACTATAAAGATATCAGGTCTTACTGGGCACATAGGAAAATTGATTACATCATTTTGTCACTGTAACTTTTTGTTGATAGTAATTTTCTTCAATGATTTGTCAAGCCTGTGTCTAGCCAGGTGAATGGCTCTGACGGAAGTCTAGCATTGGGAATAAAGAATGCTTAACTGTTGTAGGTCTGTAGACAGGTATTTGTGAAACATTTCTTTTCAGGGAAATCTGACTACTTACCATAGAATGAATTTTCTACTTTATGTAATCAGCTGGAACAGGAATTTTATTGTGTAGGGGAAAAAAGCATATCATAAATAGTTTCAATAAAAAACTAAAAAGACTTATGCAATTCCACTTTATTATTCTAGCCTGATACTAAGAACTCTCAGCATAGGAAAATGAGATGCTCAACTTCTCTATTATATACTCAATAAGTGGTTTTTCACTAAAATATAACATTATTTTTGGAGTTCTTCAATGTGAGTAAATGTTAAGAATACCAAAAAGAGTAAAAAATATTAACACCTTTCCCAAGATATGGGGGTTCCAAGATATGGAAGATTTGATGCATTTCTGATTATAAATTTGGTATGACTAAGTAACAATGGATTTGAAAACCAATAAAATGGTCATTAATTAAGAGCAAAAAATAGTACTATGAAACCAAAAATTCTTGGTTTCATAGTACTTTCAATTTATTTGATTACATATAGAAGAAATCTGCAACAGAAAAGAATTAATTTTTGTGACTTGCTAAATTCACATTCAGGAATATCTGAAATTATCTAAACTCATAGTCCAGTATCCATTTCTGATTGCTTTCACATTTCATCATCTACTTGGTTACAGGCCAGAGAAAATTTCAACTACCTGAAATTCTTCTTTCCAAACAGTGTGCCTTACTCAGTTAATAATTGATATATCTTGCAAGGCAATCTAGTTACTGAACCTACATATAAATTCAACACTGTAGGTATGATCACGTTTTCATAAAACACATGTGTAAAAAACATTCTACCCTTAAAACTCAACTATTATTATACTATTGTAGTGTGATAGGATAATAAGCACCTCATGGTCACTTTTTCCCTCTTTTATCTCCAGGCACCTACTAGAATACTTGGTTCATGAAAAGCAATAAAGAAATTTTGAGAGAAGAATGGAAGCCTTCTTTATTTCTGCATAAAGATGTTCCATAATAATATTTCCTATGCCTAATTACTAATTTTAAATAATCATAGACATATTAGTAGGCCAAATTTTCCTGGAAAGAATCAGTTTCAAGTTATGACTCAATCATGAAGTTTTATAATGAAAATGTAAAAAAAGATGGGAAAATTTTAAAAAATTATGTGTTCCATTAGGTAAATGCAGAAATACATAATATATGTAATATATACATAATGTGTAATCATATATATGCTTAACAATAATTATAAATCATACCTTTAAACTAGAAATAAAAGAAACTCCCCAATTTATTCTAAACATTCCTTTTTAAAAAATTCTTCAAATATGTTTAAGAAAATATCCCAGGACAAAAGCAAACAAACAAACAAAAAAACTTGAGGTATATTTACTAAAGAAGCTTTGTTTCTTAAACAAATATATTAGATTAGTTTAGAATGAAAAAGGAGTATGAATATTCTTAATTGAATAATAATAATAATTATGGAATGTAAATCATCTAACCTTAGTTTTCCTTTTAGGAAAAAAAAAAAGTGCAGCTGGCTGACAACTTTCATTTACCATCACACATAGGAATGCAACATTTCCTAGGATTTGACATTTCTAGAAATCTAGAATTACTATATCTTGTGCATGGAAATGCCACCACTAAAAATAGAATGCTGTAAATAGAAAAACGTCATTTGTTTCCAAAGACTATGGATATACTAGAATGATGTGAAAATAATAATAAAAGCAAGATACGTCATAACAAACTTTTGGGTAAGATTAGGACTGTAATCTGCAGGTTATCTGGAGATAAATGCTGCAGCTGCAAGCACCCCGGCGAGTAAAATTGAAGTCTATCATTTTCTGTGGTATGTACAAAGCATTCAAATATTTATGTGATATATAAAAGTCAGATGCCAAAAGTGGAAGGCAGATCATTTCTAAGGTAAAGCCTTGAAGCAAGAGGCTTTAGTGTTCATGAAAATTAAAGAAAAAAGAAGGTAGATGAAACAGAAGACATAAGAGCCTCAAATCAGTCTGGGGAGGCATATAGAACAATCAGGTTATGGAGTGCCTTGCAGTTTATATTTAAGGGCTTGTTTTTTATACAATAAGTGTCGTGGAAGGTCATTGAAAGGTTTCATGCATGAGGTACACTATAATTAGATTTATATTTCAAAGTGATTATTCTTGTTCCTATGGGGAAAATGCATTGAACTGAGTCAAGAATGAAACAGACCGGAAATTATTGAAATAATCCAAATTAGAGATGATATGACATAGATGGAGGAAGAGTTATGGGCACAGAAAGAAGTATATTCATTTGAGATATTCATTTGAGATAATATTGATAGGTCTTGCAGATAGAATGGATGCAGAGCATAAAGTAGAAGGACATATAAGGACTGACATCCAAGCTTCTTGTTCAAGCTGTTGGGTGATATTTCTGTTTACTGAGTTAGGAAATGAATGGATTACATAGGTAAAGACACAAGAGTTTAATTTTAATATGTTACATCTAATTAGCCAAGTAAGCTTTTGCTGTACTAAATTGTGAGGTATTTACAGTCTTTGTACTGCAAAGAAACTGTTTCTAATATTTTCATATTAAAAAAATGTCAAGTTTAGTTTTCTTTGTCATATAGGTTTTTGTTTATTGACACCAAATGAAGTTGGCTATAAAAAATATGGGTTTCCAGAGAAGCAAACAGGATTAAGCAATATGTAGCTTTTCTAAAATGAGTACAATGAAATACTGCTGGAGAATTCTTCCCTGTTAGGCATACATTAGAAAAACAGAGTCTTTACTGAATTGGCTGATTCAGAACACGATGGTAACTAAACCAAAATATTGATTTTGATTTGCTCATGACACAGATACTTGATTTTAAGAACAGAAAACCTATGTTCCATGGACTCCACCTTTTCCCTAATTTTGCTAATATATACTATTTATCAAAGCAGAAAAGGAAAAAATTATGATATCAACAAAAATATGTCATGTCTATTGGACCAACAATTTAAAAGTAACGTCAATTCTGATAAATCAATAGATGATATTATTTTGATGTGGAGATTGTAATTGTTAAGAACACAGGTTCAGAATGCTCAGGTTCAAATCTTGACTCTTCCATGTACTACCTGTGAAGTTACAAATCCTCTTAATGTCTCAGTTTCGGAGTCCATAAAATAACAGGATAGTAAAAGAACTCTAGGATTTTGTAAGAATTAAATTGAGAGTATAAGCATCAAACATATATTAGAAATTGGTATTAATATATATAATTAAACATTTACATAATGTATACAAACATTTCCAAAATCTATGACATGATTCAATCTATTTGTTAATGTATTTAAAAATATTAAACCACATTTGCCTTTTCTTAGTTTTTTATTTTTACAGATATAGTATGCATTCACTTCTTCTTGGAATAGAATTATATTTTTTTCAGAGAATTCTCAAAAATATATGACAAAACAGAACTTCTTGTTCAAGTAAGTTATTAATAGATGTTCAACCTGTCCTTTGATGTGCCCAATGCTTCAATTATGTCATTTGACCCTAGATATTTCCATAGATATATTACGTCTGCACAACTTTTTTCTTTAACATAGACAAACCAGAGCAAAAATATGCCCTTGGTTGCTGGTTGATATTCTAGATCATTTTGTCACACATAACTAATGCTTTTTCTTTCCTCTGAAATTCTTTCATTTACTGGTGGAAGGACCAATGTTGAATCTGTTCCCCTCAGGGATAATTGAAATAATTACCTCCAACTTTATAGTTGGAGGTAATTACAAATCCCTTTTCAAAATCCCTTTTCTTCTTTGTGTAGATTCACTTCCACCCCTCCCCCAATACTGACGATCTATTTTTATTTTTTTGGCTGCCATATGCACCAGCAAACACAAACTTGGCTGACTTCCCTCCACATCTTGTCCTCACTGTTTGAAGGAGCTCTCTTTTACTGAGTATCAAAACATATCTGACTTTAAAATTCTTTAGTTTTCCTGAGTCTTATTTCTCTTTCTCCATAAGTACAGACTATTGCTAAGGTGATAGTGATCCTTTCAACTTCCAGCCACTTGTCCAACTCTACATTATGTTGGCACTGACCAATGTCTCCCTCCGTCTGATGGCTTTTCTGACAGTTAATGAGAAGTAAAAGGCTAGAGTTATTAGTCCAAATCCTAGGGGATAAGTGTCCAGATTACAAAAACCACATTCACATATGGCAATAATTGGCAGGCTCTTTTAGGTGATCACAGCATTATTCCTAAAGAGCCAATGGATAGCTGAATAATTCTTTGGTGCCAAATAGGAAACTCTCTTGAATAAGATAAGTATTTATCATTTTTTGTAAAGTTACTGCTTTTTTCCCCCCAATGGACTTTTCCAGTGAAATTGATTCATTTGAATAGCTTATTCCAAAATTTATATAATTTTACCCAAATTCTAGGCTTAACTCTATAGCAATTGAAACTTCAGAAATAAGATACTTCAGTCCCACGTTGCATAAGGCATTATAGATTTTTAAAAAGCCAAACATTTATACAGTAAATACATAGTACTAAGAGCAGCCCAGCTTTGTAAATAATATATTTCAAGAAGCTTAATTCCATTCAGTTTTGAATTACAAGCAAAGCTTCCTTATCCAATTCTATTCTTTCATGTAGGAGGAAGAACAATCTCAAACTGGAAAACAATAACCCTACGCTGTAGTTCTGAATGGAGCTGTCTGTCTGGGTACCATCTTAAGGTTGTGGGAACTTGTTGCAGACTCCATAGCCAATGGGTGGTGAAGATAGACTTGACACCAGATCTTCTTCAAATCACATGCTGTTTTCATTATTCTCACAGTATAGAATTTTAAGATCAGCTAACAAATTTCCTGGGGCCAATTTAGCTGGGACACATACGCTTTTGATAATATTTTACTCTATATATACCTTCTCATATTGAATCTGGGAACAGTCTAATATGACAAGTCACTGGTGTGAACTTCTTCGTGGAAAAGTAGGAACAAAAGAAGCACCCTCCTCAAATTCATATTATTCATCATTCCTTCCTCTATCGATTACTGTAGGTACAGAATTGGTTTTCAATAGCTAAGATGATATCGATTCCACTTTAGGAAAAGTTTCTTTTCAATTTTAATTTATAGAAAATTTATAGCAACTATTCATAAAGATAGGTTGTTACTTATCATATGAATAAAGTGATTTTATTCAATAGTAACATATTTAAATATTACATTAATAATTTTTCAGGAGTTGTAAAATACTTTAAATACTTATTGTGGTGTTATATACCTATATTCATTGCTGGTAACCTAATAACTAATTTTTGTTAATCAAGATTCTAAATAAGCAGATAATTAAGTTTTAACAAATATTAAAAACTCTTACCATCAAGCTCCATAGTTTAAAAAAAAAGTTCACAGATTGTTTTATTTAAAATTCCACATCTTAGAATAAATAGATTTCTTCATCTATTTAGTACTAGTCTCCCAGGATTAAAAGATGACACAAGATGGTTCACTGATTGCATTGGAGAATATCTTTCCCCTAAAGCAAAAATAAAATCCCTATAGTCACCTTTAGTTTCTTATCTCAAGTTACTCTTTCATTTGCTGAATTTCTATTTCTCTGTGTCAACTGTAACTTGAAAATTAAACACCTTTGGGACACTAGGGAATAGCACAAGATGAACACTATTCTGCCCACAGCTGGAGGCCACTGAAATGCTGCTACACCAGATGAAGGGAAAGGCTTGGACTTCGTGGGAGGATAACAGCAGGGAGTTGGCTCTTACATCTGGTTTTCCTCATTATTTCTATTTAAATTATCTTCACTTACACGTATGCCTATCGTTCTTCTAAATACTTACAATTAAACAAGTAGTATAATAATATAGATAAAAGTATGAGTCACCTTCTTAGAACTAAGCAATTTTTTTTAATATCGGAAATTATCTAGTGCTCAGAATTCTGAGCATTTTGAACCCACCCATTGTTTAAATGCATACTTTTCACAATAACAGAACAAACTGGTATTTATAAATGTTTTATATATGTGTGTGTGTATACCATTACTTGTAGAGACAAAGTTAAGAGTATTTTAAATTCATTTCTATATATAGTCATAGGAAGCATATTAAGAGCAAGATGTTACACTATGAGCCTTCACTGAAAAGCCCGTAATCTTTATTTGTAGGGAATTCACAAGGTAGCTGGCATTAAAAGAGAGAGAGAAGATATTTCAATATTTTTTGGCTTTGGTTTATGCAACAGGGGCCTCCACTTTCACACAAAGATTAAACATGTCTCTGGACAGGACAAGTTTGGGGCAAGACCCCTCCTCTGGATAGGGTTTTGATGCGTAGCGTCACTGTGCTTACTTAGCCTCTAGAGTTTCGGTTTTCTCATCATCCTGGTGGTGTACTACTAATAATTACATGATTCTCCTGTTTGTAATTTTAACATTTGCATATGCTTCAATCTTAGCATGTTATATTCTCATTATCTTTCTGTGGGAGTCTCAGCCCTATTACACTAAAAATTCATTGAAGAGAGGAATTATGTGTTATATGTCTTTGCATATTAGGTATCTTAACACTGATATAAAATTGGTAGTTATTTATTGTAACAAATTAACTCTAATACATATAAATATACACATACATACATACGTTTATGGTTTGTATATGTGTATGCATTTACAGTATTAGCTCCCTTTCCAACCTCTCTCCCATCTGCCTACTCAATCCCTCTCTCCAAATGTTCTTAGATTCTATAGAAAAAAAGAGAAAAATAAGAAATAACATTTATGAATGAAGATTTAGAAAATTGTCTACATTTTAGAAATTGGAGAAAGATTAAATAATATAGAGAAGGTGATACAGGAGTGATGAATGGGATATATGGATACTGAGGGTCAATAATTTCAACAAAAGCATGAGCAAGAATAAAAAATTCTAAATAAAATGTGAAAAATATGAGAACCAAAAAAGTTTGGGTTAAACAATTTGAATTCAACTTTTAGTCTAAGAAACATTTAAAATTCGCCATTTTGGGAGGGAGGTGTGTGTGATTCTGATTCCACGAAGCCTTTTAAATGTAATTAACACAGTATAAGCATCTGTGTAAGGTGTTATATGTTTTTTATACACACACACACATACACCACACACAAGAAAATTCATTACTGATAGCAATTCTTGTGATTTATAACTATCATTCTTTTTTGTATATTTTCACATTGTGACTAGATTCAGTTTGGCATCTCCATAACTAAATTTTCTACAGTTAGGTTTATAATAAATGTAAGCTTTTGCTTTGGAAATGCATACATTTAACCATAGGTACCATGAACATAGCCTTTCTGTTATCAAGCTGGCCTGCCATCTGATCATTTATGTGCAAACTCAGATTTTCTATCTGATAGTTATGAGCAAACAAATGGAGGTCTGAATATATGGAGAGATTTTTAGAAGTCAGAAAATGATCTGAAATGTAAAGGGTTTGCAAAGAGGCCAGGCTAACTAAGTTATATAAACTATCATCGTCCTTTCCCTCCCCTAACAAAAACATCCAATTAAAGGATGGGAGATTGCTTAGAAAAATAACTTCCTTAATAGCTGTTAATACTGTACAAAATTATACCTTAACATCTCATTTCAGGAAGAGGATTGTAAGTTTTTGTTTTGCTGCAGAAAGCATGATTTCCATTCATCAACAGTGTGGCTTTCTGAAACATCTCTTCAAGTTATTATGGTGGTTTATAACCAAACCCGGTTGTAAAATATGATGTTACAAAAAAATCAATAATAAAATATTCATGTGATCCAAGATTTTCCCAAATTGAATTTGACTGGGTCATGGCAGTATGCTGATGTCTGGAATGCAAGTAATATACTACATTATTGATGCCTGTCAAATAACGGAAATTGTTACAAATTAATTCATCCCTAACCTAATTAACCCCGTGTGCAATATTATATGCATTCCAGACGAATACTGTTTTGCTCCGGCCATAAAACTAGAAAGGACAATATTTCAACCTATAAAATCACCTTTTAAGCCACTTAGAAACCTCAAAGAATATTGCTTATGTAGAAGTGATGTAAAAGAATGCATTACCTCATCTGTTTAAATTATTTTTGGTCTGATACAAATGTTCTCTTAATTTTTTTAATTGTAAAAATAATCTTAGGAAAATGTTCTGGCTTGATAGCTCAATACATATCAAGATAAATTTTATCACTGTATCACAGTGATCAGATCTGATCTTTTTGTAATCAGTGGGTAGATTGCTAATTTTTTATGGTGCTTTGCAATTTCTCTTCAACTTTCTCTTTACACATATCTCTCTCTACCCCCATTTGTCAGTAATATTCTGCTCTTCCCTTTGGCAATACAAGGCCAGATTTGAACACCTCCAGATTTGAAATTTTCCTATGCTCCAAATTTATCTTGGATCAACAACACATTAATATTTATTAGTCTTTTTTTCTTTCCTGCTAGTTGCACATACTGCATGCTTTACTTCTTAATTTTCTTAACTAATTATTATATAGTACAAAAGGGCAATTCCAAAGACAAAATCTAATAGAGAGATATTTCAATATGACTTTCTGTGGTCATCATTTTATATTGTACTGCAAAACTTTCTTTTGATTATGGGCAAAATTATATTTTTCCTAATTTTAGAATAATTTGATAGTTGAATAAGTAGATTTCAAAAGGAGGACTGCTTTCAGTGGCAGTAGAGAGTGCATGAATATGCTGAAGTTGGATCTCAGGAAAAATTAGGACTTTGCCCTAATTTTCTAAATGATCTTGGGGAAGTTATTCAACAACTCCGAACTTGATTTCCACATGTGTGTACTTAGTACAAAAATGTCTGCCTCAAAGAGTGAACACTGAACACTGAAATGACCATTCATTAAGTGTTTAAAATAGAACAGGTATTTGCTAAAACGAATAGCTTTTGTTATTATTTAGCAGTTGTAGTTCACAACTGGGACTTGTGTGCAATGTTAGCATTTTCAATTGTTAGCATTTCAGTTTTGGTATTGTTTTAACATGAAGTGATTATCAAGTGTGTTCAAAATCTAAAGATTTTATTTTTCATAAAAGAGCATTAAGTACTCTCAAGGAGAAAGCTGTAGTACATTTTTAAAGAGAATATTTCCTTCTGCCTTCAAAATCTAAAACAGTGAAAGTGTTTTGTGATTAATCTCCATTTTGAGAGAGAGAGAGAGAGAGAGAGAGAGAGAGAGAGAGATGGCTGTATTGTGCCAGATATGGTCAAAATGCGTTAGTGAAATATCATATCTGATAACAACTAATGTGAAATGATATGCCACTGATTGGAATGTCATTGATACTGTGGCCTGTTGTTCTCGACACCACAGAAGAGAATCAAAGTATGTTTCATGCTGATAAAGCTGGCAATATGGACAGGAAATAATGCCAGAGAGGCTGATTAAGTGTTAACGTTCCCACCTGGTGCTATGAAAATAGCAAACGACATTCATAATTCAGGATGATTTTCTCCTCTTGTGTTTACTTTTATGCCAGCTGCATTGTATGAAAGAGTTAATATTGATGAACACTTTTTTCCTCATAATACCTTCCCAGGTAAGGAGTAGGTTATAAGAAGACTTATCTTTTAGTATGATTACTTTCAAGAAATACTTCTTATATTTATATTAAGTATAAGAAAGGTGTTTCAAGTGGGCACAAAAGTATGACTCATCCATTCTCTTTGATTTTATATCTAAGTTGATAGATACTTCACTGAAACTCCTTTGACTGACAAATATTTGAATAGGCATGTTTTTCTTATGAAAATGTTTTAGAGGTAATACAAGGGTCCTGCATCTCAGATTTGTATTCTCAAGGAATAATGTTAACTAGAATAAAGTTCTGAAATGAGAATAAATCTTTTTCTGAAACTATGCTTCATCTATCACAATTAGACTTGTCGGCATGTACCATCTTAACATCATATTTATGAGGCAAATCCAATATAAGGCCCAAAGAAAAGGAACTCTGCCTGAACTGCTAAAGCTTAGACGGTTAAGAAAACAACACTGCATTTTTTTTTTTTTTTAGAAAATTATCGTCACAGGTTTTAAGCATCCTAAATCAAAAGATATAGTGATATTCATTCAACCTTAGGGAAAATTCTCCTAAAACAAGATTAAATGTCATTGCTAAAACAGATCAATGGTAACACATTTGTGTGAGTGACTATTGTCCAAAAGACTAAAAAAAAGAAGCTTTTATTATTTCCTGAAGGTGCACTGAAGTGTTCCTGTCCACAGAGTTCTAAACTGTAGCTCGTATTCCAAATGTTGCATTACATAATTTGGTTGATACAATCAAACCATGCTTCCCAATACTATCTTTTTCAAAGTCATCTTTATTGGCAGGTACTCCTGTTATAAGACATTACATTTTAACAAACATAAAATAAAATAAGAATAATTTTTACACAGATAGACACACATATAGATGTAATATTTTTTTCCAAATATACACATCAGGAATTAATTTGCTGGGTGTACCCAAGTGATGTAATGATGTAACAGGGATTTCTATTAGTAATTTGTAGATTTTAGTCAGGTTTTATGGTCCATTTGAAGGCACTGTGTTTATATTTTGTAGGCTGCCATCTAGGTGCCAGATAGCTGAATGCATCTTAAGTTACCAATGAGGTCATCACTGAATAACATGCTGAGAACAGCAGGACTATCACCAGGGTCTGGAAATGAGGCACAGTCATGAAAATGTGTGTCTTCATTTGTATCCTTTCATAATTTATTTCCATGAGCTTTCATTCTACAATCAGTGTGTTCTGGAACTCTGATAAACACACAATAAATTGCTTTGCATTATATCGATATTGATCGTCATGATATTAAGGCTCTCCCATTGTCAGAACAAAGTATACTACTTATTCACATGTGATCCTCATGGCCCACAGTTTATATAAAAACATCCACATACATTCAGTATCACAATAAAACAAAACAAACAAATGAATAAATATATATATATATATATATATATAGAGAGAGAGAGAGAGAGAGAGAGAGAGAGAGAGAGACAGAGAAATTAGAAACTACTTTAAAAATTAGAAATACAGCTTTTTATATAGGCTCAAAAGATTGACTTGACTACATGCTGATAATTTTATGATCAAGGAGGTGACTAAATTTGACAAAACTTGAAATTTTACTATATAATTTGTGGTAGAGAAATTGACTTTTCAGAACATAATTGATTCAAATGTAATATTCTGTAACAGTAGATTCTTCCAATATAACCAAGTGGGGAAAAGCATATTGAAACGTTTAGTGAAATGAAAAGCAATATAAAATGTTAGTTCTTAGATTATGTGTTTATGTCTGTGTGTGCACGTATAATATCAAATTGCTATTATAATTAGCTCGAGTCTAAGTTGATACTATCATAAAATCAATTTTGGAATTCTTACAAGAACGGTTTACTATACAAAAATTATAACCTGCCATGATAACATGAGAATGTATCATTTTATTTTACTGATGACAACTTTATACAAAAATATGTTGTATTTAGAAGCTGGAATGACAAAGATAACAGAAGAAAAGTCTAATAATTTTTGCTTCCTCTTTTTCTGTTACTATTCACTAATATATCATTTCTTTTCTTAAATTGTTTACATTATTTAATTTCAATAATTTATTTAAAATTATCTTAAAAATTAAAAGCTACACAAGTTGTTACATGAAACAATAGACTTTGTGTTTGATTTTAAGATATGTACTATATATGATAACAATAGCATGGGAGTGAGGAAAGCTATACTTACAAATTTCCTATATTTTATGAGAAGTAATTCATTATCAACTTAAAGTAGATTTTGGTAAGTGTACACCAAAAAGTTACACAAAGAAGTATTGTTAAAGGTCAATAGAGGAATCATATGATATACTAATTATTGCGTTAAATTAATTGAGTAACAAAACCAAAAAGACTAAAGAAAAAACATAAGAAAAAAAAGAACTCAGACAAAAATAAAATACTATCTAATGGTACACCTACATTTAAGCATATTAACTTTTACATTAAATATGAAAGATAAACACTCCAAACATATGAAAGTCAGTCAGATTGGATCAAAAGAGCAAGATTCAATTATATGCTATCCATAAGATATATACTTTAACTTCAAAAACAAAAATATATTGGAAGTGAAAAGATGAAAGAAAATATACCATAAAAAGAGAACTGTAGTACTTATATTAACATCTGACAAACAAATTTCAAAGAAAAGAATATTATTAGACATAAAGAGGGACCTAATAAAAATGTTAACAAAGTAGAAAGAAATACAATTTTAATGCATCTGAATCTAAAAATATAGCAGAAAAACAAAAAGCAAAAATTGACAAAATTTAAAGGAGAAAAGTAAGTTTAGAAAGAATACTTAAAGTTGTCTTTTTTCACAGACTGCATGATGTCTACATAGAAAATCTAAGGAATCTATTGAAAAAGTTATTGCATAACTATAAATGAACTCTCACATTTTAGCCTGTCTCTAAAAGCATTCTTCACAACTTCACAGTTTTCTTAGAATTTGTGATATTTAGGAGTAAAAATAAAAGATAAGCATTATTATAATCCTTGAGTACTTCAAGTCCTTCAGCAAAGAGTTTACATTACATGTTGATTTTATTATTATCGGAAGTCACAAATATATGTGACCAAAAGACCCAAAAGAAGTAAAATCAGAAAACATTTGTGGAGGAATGTGCTGAACATAGGAAATTGAGGTGCCAACACTTTGATAAGCCACCTAGATTTTATACCTCCACTTCTACAACTTTAATTGCTACGTAATTTAAGGATGTCCTTTTAATTCTCAGTGCCCCTCTGTTCATTCCGTTTCCAACAAAATCATGCCACATTTGCACTATCCCCAAAGCCATTCTTCAATATTTTTGGCCATTTCACATGAGACAACAAATCCCAGAATGTTTTCCAGACAGTATATGGAGAATATTCCAAGTTACACTGCCAGCGATGAAGTGCTGAAAATACAAGCATCTGTGCCAAGGAAGGGTACTCTGAGGCCAAAAAGCCCCTAGGAAGTATTAATGATATAGACACTTAATAAACAATTCCAGAGCTGGTATTTGCTGAGGAAAGACAATCCATGTTCTCTAAAGTAGAATAATAAACATGGATTTTAAGAGACAGTTGATGGCTTGGACCATGACTCTCTTAAATCCATTGGGTTTTTTGGCTAGCACTGAAGTGAATGTTGAACTTGAAAATTCTGAAAAATGTCTTGACTCAGTTATAATTATAATTTGTTTCTTTCCAGTCGAAGTGAAAGGTACACATAGGAACAAAATGCAGAAATTTTAAATCTGTCTCTACTCCTCAAATCTCAATATCACCTTTTGCCCCATTTTGGACACCAGTGTTTGTATGGTTTCACTTAGATCGTTGGTCGACACAGTAAATGTCAAAAGCAAGAACAAAGAAATTGTAATATTTACCTAAAAGTTCATTCCTCCAAAATGTCAGCATTCTTTTCCCAAGGATAGTAATTGGAAGAGCAAATAAAAATGTGTTGAAGTCAAATTCTTTCATTTTATATTTCTTTTATTTGTAATCCAGAATCTAAAATAGAGTTTCTTTCTTTTTTAAAACGTAGGGAAGATTCTTATGTACTATTAATTTTTTTGCATCTGGAAAAAAAGGAACTGTTAAATGTTAGCAGTGACCATTTGTAAAATGCTTACAATTTGCTAGATATCTCCCTGACATTTTATTTAATCTTCATTACAGTCCTTCATATCAGTACCATCATAAGCTCCATTATATAGATGAGGAAACTAAGTATTAGAGAAGTCAAATAACAACCTAGGAAATGGTAGAGTCTGGATAAGAACCCAGGCATTCTGGCTCTAGATACTGTGTTCCAAATAGCTATGTTTAATGAAGGAGGAGGAGGAGCGAGGGAGAGGAGGAGGCGAAGGGAAGAGGAGGAGAAGGAGAAGAAGAAGGGAGAAGGAGAAGAAGGAGACAGAGAAGAAGAAGGGAGAAGGAAGAAGAAAAGGAGAAGCGAAGAAGAAAGGAGAAGAAGAAGAAGAAGAAGAAGAAGAAGAAGGGGAGGGAGGAGGGAGGAGGGAGGAGGAGGAGGAGGGGAGTGAGGAGGAGGAGGAGGAGGAGGAGGGAGGGAGGAGGAGGAGGAGGAGGAGGAGAAGAAAAGGAGAGGAGAGGGAGCAGGGAGAGGAGAGGAGAGGGAGAGGAGAGGAGAGGGAGAGGAGAGTGGATGTCTAAGACCTCTCCAAAAGACTGTAATTTGCTCTTTACTATTGTTGATACTTAATATATCTGTCACAATACATTGGCATTCCAACTAATGATCTAAGTCTATATTCAAACAGCTGACAAGACATAATAGCGATGCACCTTTAGGAGATTTACTTTGTTAATTGACTTCTGGAAGTTCATTACTAATTAGTTGGTGATTTATTTAGCAGACTATGGTCCTGACTTTCAGCGAAGTGAAAAAGTAAGGTATTCAGAGTGTATAGTCAGATTCAGGGTATAGAAAAAAAATGTAAAAAAGTAGCCAATATCAAGAAAAGGATGGACTAAAATAATTTAAGCTTTGTCTCCTCCATTAAAGTGCTTTTTGGTTAATTCTTTATCATTAATTACATAAAGCTCAGAAACACTATGTGAACACTAACATTTTTTAGAAAAGCATTCTATGACTTCCCCAAAGCATTCTGACATTATTCTGTGCATTTATAAAGGTAATTGTGATAATGCCTTCAATTTCTACTTTTTTATAAAGCTATTATATTGTATCTTTTTCCTGTTCCTTAAAGTGAGTACTCTCATTATCTAATATGCTTTTTACTCACTTGTCTTTTACTTTTATATGTCTACTTTATATAGAAAGAACCTTGGTTTGAAATGCTCAAACAGTTGTACAGGTAATGGCTCATTAAAAACTCTACTGACAGTCAGTCAGTGGACATTTTAGAAATTGTGCCACTTTCTACTTAGAACAGAGAATTTAAAGGCATGTGAATGTCACCCTGTGAGTTTTCCATCGGAAATTTGACTTACTGTAAGAATCTTGATTGCAAAGTAATGAGTTCAGGTCTTTTCTGAGCTTTACTTCACAAGATTTGTAACTTATAGTGACAAAATCACAGGCTACATAAATGGCATTATGAAACAAAATATTTTGTGTGTATGTGTGTGCAGGCATTCTGTTGTGTAAAAAGAAGAAAGGAAGGATAGACCCAAATATCTCTCAAGGTCCTTAAGTCCATATTCAGTTACTTATTAAAAATATTTTTCTTGTTTAAATTACTATTGACCCAGGGAATACAGGTTTGGCAGTAAAACTAAAAATATTCCTATTTGAAGGTTATCAAAAAATAAACTAAAATAATAACAGATAATACTATACTACCTATGTTTAACGCTCTCATGTTCGAATATGAATAATAAACTATACAAGTTCAGATGGATGTGGGGCTCTTTGTGTGGCAGCAGAGGCAAGTATACATACGTGCACCATGTGCATGGCAGGAAGTTGAAAGTACATGGCAATAATCACACACACAAAAATCTAGTTTTAGAATTTGGCAGTCTAAAGCTAAAAATCAGTCCTTCCCTCTCTCATACTTTTTTCACCTGCAGTCTTGATTCTCTCTAGTTTTTCTCTTTTAAACACAATCAATTATGATGCCTCATATTTTTTAACCTCTTCTCCAATGGTTAGAGATGCTCAAGAAACTACTTCTTAAGCAAAGCAAGTAAAATGTCCTCTCCTAGTTCCCTTCTTCATGACAAAATGCTCATGTAACTAATTTTTCATTCAAAACAATTATAGAGAGATTATCTTATCAACTCTTTTCTACTTCGTTACACGCATTACTTCTCCAACTCCTACCAGTTCAATGAAACCACTGGGATAAATGTCAAGAATAATCTCCCAATTGCTAAATCTAGATACTTTTTTTTTACTTTCTTAGAGTTTACTTGATCTGTTAAGCAACATTTGATACTTTCATCACTCCCTTCATCTTCAAAGCTTTCAAAATGCTGAGACATCACTCTCTCATTTTACTAATTTCTTGAATGTTTCTAAGAGTCTTATACTGTTTGCCTTCTACATACTGTGGTTAAGAAGCAATGATCACTCATATTGAAAAGGTAATCTGAAAAAAGATTGAGTATTTTCTTGAAGCCATTTCCTTTGCTATCTTGTCTCTTTTACATATTCGTTCAATATTAATCTTAATTAATTTAATATTACCTACAAAGGATTACTGAGTTTCATTCATTCAAATTGCTATTCCCAGATCCTTTTACACAAATCTCTCCACCACCCCCAAAATCTCAACATGTCATTATTGCCAACTATAAATAACCAATTATAACCTAGGTGACAGTTCATAACAATTGCTAAGTCGAATGTCACTTCTGAGCTCTCAAAATCTTCCAGTAGTTGCAAACAACTATTGGAAAATTTCAAAGACCCCTTAGCTATACAGTCCATAAATAACTTTTTTTGGCTTATTTCCTTTTACTTTTCACTACTTCAGTTAAGATTCTTAGTATAACTTTCACTTCAGCACTCTCAGTTGCTCCCTATGTTATGATTCTACATTTTCTCCATTGCATGTCTCCTCTCTCTTGCTCTTTCATAGCCAGCATCATCTTTTAACCACTTGTTTAGTTCTCCTCTTAGGTGATCTTAGCTGACATTGATGCCCCTTCTCAAATTTCTTTTGCTCATTTTTTGCAAGTATACATATACAGTGCATATTCACAAATTGTTTCTATCATGAGGTTTAGCTTTTTAAATGTAGTTTTGTTATCTAATGTTTTTCATGTGTCGGTCATTTCTTTACTGTTATAGAGTTAGAGTTCGATAAAAGAGACTTAACACTATATTATCCTTCTGTCATACATTTCACACAATTTAACATGGGACCAAATATAGCATACTCAACAAGTACTTGGTTGTTGCTTGATTGAAGCGAAGAACATTGAAAGATTACCAAGACTTCATTAGATGATTCAGGCAACCAATATGTTTCTATGGCACCAATCAAATTCCAATAACTGCTGGATGCGATTGTGCATCACAATTTTCAGCTAAATTTTATTCATTATATATGATTAAATTTACCACATTAAAGAAAATTTAGAAAGTAAATGAAAGGAAGTTAAAAGGAAATTAAAACACAAGATGATCCTTAATCTGACATACATAAGCACAATTACTATTTTTGTAACTGCATATGTACTCTATTTAAAACAAAAAAATTATATGTTTAATATAAAGTCAGGTTAGTCTTCTGACTTTTTCCAACTCTTAATTGCTCTAATAACACTACCAACTGAATAATTAAAACCTTTACATTTTGTATACCTTTAGACCTCTCCCTGTTTGATGGTTTTTGCTTTCTTTGGTCCTCGTTAAGTTTAGCAACTCGCAATTCTTTGAGTTAGAATCCTACACTTGAAAATCTCAAGGCTATCCCAAATTCAATCAGTTTTTCTCTCTTTCCTTCTTAAAACATTCAAGAAACTTTTGGGATTTTTTTGGTTGCCATGGTTATACCAGGTGATGATGATGATGAAGCTGATGATGATGATTTTATCATAACTAGATTTATAAAATCAAAGGTATAATATAAATATAGATAAGAGACTGAAAATCTACACATCAGGGGAATTTGAATTCATCAAACTTTCTGAAACCTACGAATAAGTAGTCACTTATACTGGTATACATATATCAGTATAAAATTTATTGCCAAATTACTATTTCTTTAAATTTGAAGTTAAAAATGTAGGTCTAATGTTTTGAAATGTGAGAGGAATAACTATTTTAATGTGAGATGTTTTCAATTTTGATACTTTTTTCTACATTTTTAACCAAAGAAGCCCTGAAAGCTACTTCCTCCAGAAAGAATTATTTGAAATTCACAGTTAACAAGTATCATTTAACAAGCAGTGGAAGACACAGCCTTCTACTCTCAGCTTTCAGCTTAGCCAAACCACAACATAATCGGGACCAAACAGACCCATACCTGCAGGGTTTTTCCTCAGAATTACTCACAATTTGCTATGAATGGATGGCTAGACTGGGCTTAGGTGAACTGGCCTGGAAAGACAGCGAGTCTTGATCATCTAGCAGACCTAAGTTTTATATCATTAATTTTACTGCCATTGTACAGGTCATGTCTTTGTTTTCTAAAGATCTGACCCAAAATTCAACTATAACATGTCACTCAGGATTTTAATACATTCACTAAGCATTTTCTGGGATACTTTGTTAAGATAGTTGAAATAGGAAAACTAAATTTTCAGAAAGCCAGTGCTAACATGATTTCTATTCTAACTACAAAATATTCATGGTGGCATCTAAAACTCTCTACTTTTGCCTTTCGTGAAGATTTCAATAGTTAATCATCTTGAAATGACTTAAATTTCCTGCCCATAGTTTAATGAGTAGGATAAAATCAAACAGTATAGTAATTAAGAAAATGAACTTTGAAGTCAGACACTTCATATGAATTTTAGCTTCACCATCTACAAGCTCTGTTATCTTAAACAGATTACTTTACCTCTCTGTGTCTCAGGTTTTTACTTGCATAATTGGGATTAAAACTCTAACTCTCTTACACTACGATTGTTGAGATTAATCATTATTAAATGATTAAGCACACAAAAAGCACCAATGATGATGATGATGACGATGGTGATGATGATAATGACGATGACTCTTATAGCTATATCTGGCAAGGTGTACTGATTGATTTCCTCAATGATAATTGCACACAATAGTAACCTCTTACTTTTTTACATACTTCTAGAAAATATGACTTCTTGTGAAAATTATTTTTGTTCTATATAAACTTTGACCTGATTTATCATTGCTAATTTGTTAGAATAATAAGGGAAAAATGCAAGTAGGTTGCATTTAACAAAGTTTATTCTCTGCAATATAAAATAGGGTGAAGAAATCTAGTTTGACATACACAGTGAAGAGAAAGGGAGCAAATCCAAGAGAGCAATGATCTAAAAGTGGGAGCAGCCGAAGAATTGATATCATCAACATGAAAAATGGTGGCAAACTCTAGGGTCAGAAAAGAGTCATATAGATCTCCTTCTAACAATCAAGAACTTCAAGTGTATAGTAGAATGACTAAATTTTAGAGGTAAACAAGATATTAAAGACTAAATTTCAGAGGTATGAAGTGACCTATTCATGTTATTCAATAAGAATGTGGTAACACATTCACATAAATGAGTAATTTTTATCTATAATTTCCAAAATAATCAATCTAATATTCTTCCTTCTACTTTACATAATAGGTTCAGAAAAGAATCGCCTGTACTTATAAATTAAAAGTTACCTACAAATCATTGAATAAAACTAGAGTTACAGCATGTCAACTCAGTCTTCTAATAACAAATGGCTTGAGTTGTCATGTAAAGTAATACTTTTCTTAGCCTTTATATTTTTCTTTAAACTATAGCAGTTTTCATGTGTTATGCGAAAGAGTTCACCATGCTGAAAGTTACAGTGAGGGCTAAAATAGATATTCAGAATGGGAAGTTGATTATAACAGTAAGAAAAAAAAAAAAGAGTCAATTAAACAAAAAAAAAGGTACCAGAAAATGGAAAGTATATATGCTAGTGTATATGAGATAATTCTTTAAAAATAAAAGAGTCCTGTGAAAGAGAAAGTCATGCATCCTATAAAAATTGCTAAACAATTCAGTTTTAAATAATCAGAGATAAAATTTAAAAAAATCTTTAAAATAAATAATCTTTTAATCATGTGACTAGAGAAGATCAACATTAAAGTATGATGCTCTTTAACCCAATAAAGCTCCTGGAAACACTCATTTGTAAATATTGCATGGTAACTCTATTTCATGAACTTTTCAAGGTATTTAAGAATCATCAGTAAACAAAACAAAGAACTCCGCCCTCTTGGAGTTTATGCTGTAATGTGCAGTGAACAGAGTGGAGAGGAGAGAGGTAGAAGGGAAAGGAAGTAGACAAAAATTCGTGAATATAATAAATATGTATATTACATTTTATGTTAGAAAGAATAGTAATTAACACACACACACACACACACACACACACACACACACACACATTAAAAATTAACCAGGAATATAAAGAAATAAGTAAGTTTTTGAGAGAAATATTTTGAATACAATGGTAAGCTTGTCATGCATTTGAGCAAACACCTAATGTATACAAAGATATTATCTGGGAAAGACTAGTAAGCAGCCAAGACAAAGATCTTAGGTTGAAGATTGATTTCAGGAACATTAAGGTCAGTGTGCTCAGAGTGGAGGAACTGATGTTGAGACTAATAGGAGATGAGTCCCCAAAGTCAGATTATGTGTGATATGCAATATGTCAGATCCCTTTATAATCCTTACAGTTTTAAGAATATTTTTGGCTTTTATCCTCAATAAATAGGGGAGCCATTGAAGGGTATGAAACATAGGAGAAACATGAACAGGTTAATTTGAAAATAGCATTATGTCTATGTTGAGAATAAATGGTAGAAGGATTAGAACAGCTAAAATTAAGGCTAGAATACAGTTCGGACCAGATGAGATAGGAAGTGGGGAGATTGTGGCTAAAAGACTAAGTCTGGTGAAAGTGCTGGTGATGAAAGTTTTATCAAAAGCTACAGCTAGACCTTTAAATTTGCTCCAAAGTTAGTAGCAAAATAGGGACTCAGGATACCACAGGGATTAAAAACTTCTCTTAGTTATGAGTTTCAGCAGATTGTCAATGTAAAAAAAAAATGGCCTAAAGATGTTCAATAGTTTGAAAATCAGTAAGAAACAGAAAAATAGGTCTGGTTTTAAATTTTCAAAACATTAGCTCTTACTCTTTTTTGATGGAAATACGTGAAGGGACAGCAAGTTTAAACTTCCTTTGGTGACTCTGGACATAAAAACACAGAGATGCACAAAAAAACATTTGAACTATTTGTGAGTGGAGGAAATTCTTTATATTAAACTTGCTAGCTTTCTTCCTGGTATAAGAAGTCTGTTTTTTCAATACTATAAATTAAAAAAAAAAATAGTTACTTTATTTTTAGTATCTTGAATATATTATATAGACTAACAAAAATAATATAAAATGCTTCTTTACTTAAAACGTTCCTGGATAATCAAAGTATCTCTCAAATATACTTTTAAATGGGAACTAAATTCCCTGTTTCTCATTTTTGCATGAGGAACTGATATTTATAATCATATGTATCACATATGTAAGAGTAATAAAAATGTATGACAACCAATTTTAATTTCATAAACTGTCTCTTCCTTCTCTCTCTTCCTCTCTTACTTTTTTCTTCCTCTTTCCTTTCCTTTCTTTCTCCTTCCTTCACTTTCATTCTTCCTTTTTTCCAGATATTAGAGTTTTTTTAGATCATTTTTTTTTAATTAAGAGAAAGTACTTAAAGAAACTGGTACCAGAAAAAGCTTTTGAGAACAACAGTGAGCAAAAGACAAAGAAATTATAGAAATTACAAATGGAAAAAGGAATCCAGTATTTTGAAAGTAAATATCATTAATCAAAATGATTTTAAAAATCAAGAAATATTGCTTAAAGAAAACAAAGAGAAAAGAATACATTCAAATGCTTCTTTGCATAATCTTGTAATAAATATTATTATTGGACCATACAATATCATTGTTTTGAAATTCTAATATCATTTAAAACAAGAGAGATCAAAGAGCACTAAAAAAAAGCTAAGCTTTAGGAGAGTATTAGCAAGTAAGGGACTACTATGATTTTAAATTCAGAAAATATAAAGACAGTTTGAATAGTTTTTAGATATCATAAAACATGTGGAGAGAAAGATGTTAGAAAAATAAGCAGCCATGATATATACATTAAATTAATACCATATGGTATTCTTCATTCACATACAATATCTTTCACCACCTTGCTCCTGACTGTAAGTCTCTAATCATTTCCACCTATTCAGTTTCTTATTCTCAACTTGTACTGATTTTGTAGTCAAACTCCTCAAATGGATCTGAAATAAAGGCTTTTGTACCTCCCACAAAGCAAGCTAAATGTTAGAATTTCTTTTGTTCTTTTATATCAACCAGAATTATAGTATAAAGACCTATAGATAAAAAGATTATCAATAACAGGCAAAGAAATTCTAAGTAGAAAAAATCATGACATCACAGAAGGATTCTATTTATTACTAAAATTTAAAATTATGTAACAATAAGAATATGAATGGCTTCAGAATATGGAGTAAGTGGATTGCTTTGTCAATAACAGATAACACAACTTTTGGGATTTTATAGATTTAAAAAATAAAATGAAAAAGCTAATGCTATGTCATCCTCTAAAATAAAACTTGTTCTATGTTTTCAAAACATATTGTATTTATATATTTAATTGTACAAATAGTACAATACAATGAGATTCTTTTATTGGTCTGCATGGTTACAATTTTCTACATTGGTGAAATAGTCATATTTTATTTTTCTTTATTTACTTGAATATACCCAAAGTTAAGAAGGTCAACATTCACAAAATAGGTGCATCATATGTTGTTTCTTATATCCTTGATAGTTTTTCTTAAACTTCACACCCTTACTCTTCCTGAGCTTATCAACACCACTATCATAATGTCCTAGACTACCATTCAAGTGTATGTTCTGTCGTACTTAACTTTTTAAAAAATGAAACATCAGGATACATTCCCATTCATGGAAATCTGTAAAAGAGATTATGATTTCAACTCTAAATAAGTATCGTTTGGTATTTTATGCTTAATTCTTGATTTATACCACTCTCCATTCACATAATAATTTATATTTACTGTAATACATTAAAATTCAGATGACTAAAATTATTCTGTGAATATAATTGCTGAATCTATAACAAACATACATAAGCATAGAGAAATGCAGATACTTAAACCTATAAATCAAGGTATTATGTGACTCAGTTTAATTAATATGAAACCTAATTTTATTCTAGAAAGGGACATTTATTAATTTCCTAAGTATAATAATGTGCTAATTTTTGTTTAAAGTAAGCTTAATGAAATCTCTCTATTGTAGGACTAGATATATATTTTATTATTATGTGACATTATCAACTTTTCTTATTGAAATTACCTCATATTGCTCCAAATTATTGTGGCAACTTAAAAGTCGAAAATTGAGAAGGTTGCACAATTATCTTACAATGAAGCTGGAACTCAAAACATTTTTGAAAACTCTTTTTTTATATTTCCCCAAGAAATATTTTATGAGCCTCATTACAAAATTTTCTTCAGTGCTTTAAATCCATCACTTAAAAACAAACAGACAAACAAACAAACTAAATAGCCTTTCTTACTTAGTAATTTATTTTAGCTACCAGGTTTGACTATGGATAACTCTTAATGACTATGAAAAGTAAAATTCACCTTAGGAAAAATAATCAAAATTTGTTGCTATTATATCTCTTTAAGAAATGGAACATAGGCTCTGAAGGTATGTTTTGGTACCTTTGTGGAAATATCAGACACACTATTTTACAATCAGGTCTCCCAAATGAGGTAATTTGAAAATGAGGAGAGGAAAGAGATACTCAGAGTCCTCTGGAGAGTAGGTATGGCAATGTGGAAAGAAGGCATAGGCATTTTATTTGAGAGGTTTTACTTTTAAGAAATTGGCTTCACCACATAGAATTTCCTTTATTAAAATAAATGGCAGACACTATATTGACTCACTATATCTCAGTACAGAGCAGGATGACATGGTGGTTAAAAACTTGAACTCTAAAGTCAGACAGTGAAATCTGGCTCCAAAGCTTATTACCTGAGTGATATCGAGAATGTTTCAGACAATGGAGAAAATTGTTGAAAATATTAAATGAGACTAAATAAAATTGTTTTGCATGGTGTCTGGACCACAGCTCATACTAAGTAATTCGGTCCTAGCATTTTCTTTCTGCTTCTTAGCTTGTGTGTGTGTGTGTGTGTGTGTGTGTGTGTGTGTGTGTGTGTGTGTGTGTGTAAAGCTTAATATATATACTGACAATGCTAAATGACCTACAAGAGTAGTTTATGTTGATATTAACTATATCTTTCTTATTACAGATAAATGAATGAGTTGGAGTGAATATTAATTTCCTGATAAAAAAAAATCTAATGGAGAAAGACAGGACATTATAGGGCTTGAGACTTTAATAGCTCATTGTCAATTAGAAGATTTACTGAGTAGCTAGAAAATAAACAAAATAAAGTAATCACAATTACCCAAGACACAAAGCTACTGTGATTCAAGTCCTAGTAGACATAGCACTAATATTTTAAACTATTTCTTTTTTTAGCTTAGGGGCAAAAATATAATATGATAACAAAAATAAATAAAATATTCTTCTATGTCCAAAATAACATCGATATACTTGATACAGAAACATGCAGTTATAATGTAATACTATCTCATATTGTAGACAGGCAAAACTATGAGAGTAGCTGTTAGTTATGTCTATCAAAATTGTTCAAGTTTGTATATTCTACAAGTCAATTAAAATTTCCTACTTGACATACAATTTTAGACAAACTCCTACCCAATATTTTTTTCTTTAAGACTATGCCTAAACTATCTTAACAGCAATTATCTATAACATGAAACTGGATTCTGGAGCTGGATATATTGATATTTAAAGTCCTGTCCCCATCACTGCCTTGTTGTACCTTGAGCAGAAGACATATCAATATTCTCATTTGTAACTTGCAGATAATCATAGATGCTCATAACAATGTTGTGATTATTAAATGAGGTAGTCCATGGGAAGACTGTTGTATAATGCCTGCACATATTGCACATTTAATAAACATTTCTATTTATTATTTTATTATGTTGTCATCTTTTCTTTGGTTCATTTTGGTTTTAGTTTTAGAGACTAAGTTCTCCTTCGTTACATTTTCTGTCGAGAGTTTTAATATGCTCCTTTATCTAAATTTCAGACATCTTAGAAATTTCCCCATTTCTCTTTCTTGCATACAATCAATCATTAACCACTGCTAATTTTTACCATATAATCCCATTTCCGTCTGATTTTCTTTTCATTTTCATTATCAATGTAGTAATTCAACTTAGATAAATGTAATAGCTTTCTTACTATTCTCCCTAATGTTCGTTTCCCTGTCACTTCATCCTGATTATTCTTGTTGAAAATAGCTTTCATTAATTATTCTATTACAAATTTATTTTAAAATTTTAATGTTAATTTTATATAAAAAGCACAGTTTCTTAAAAATAACATTTACATACTTTTCCAAACATATTATCATTTTTTTTTATCTCTGCCATAAAAATATCTCCTCTGATCATTCTGTACAACACACCTTTAATATTATTTACCTTCATGGGAAGACTTTTCCAAATAGTCTACCAGCTTCATAAAGTTTACTAACATTACATCTTCTCTATGAAGGTGTCACTAAATGTAAAATTCTCAGTAAATTCTTATGTTGAACTCTAATCTTTACACTATATTTAAATGTTAATCATATATTATTTCTTTTGTTCTATAATATTTAATTGAAATATAGCCCATATCTTTTATTTATTTTAAGATAATCTGTAGTATAATTATTTTATAAGATTTTATCTTTCTTAGCATCTCTAATGTAAAATCTAAAAACACAACAACTATTTTTAAGAGAATTAATACATAACAAAACTCAATCTTTGGCCCCTGGCCAACAAAGAGTAACAGAAACTGGATTTTTCATCCCGTAAGAAACAAACAAACAAAACAAACAAAAAATAAAGAATATATATTAAACATTAACTTTCAAGTCATTGATTATTAGGCAACAAAAACAGTGATCCTTAAGAAAAGGGAAATGAATGAGATGAGCACTACAGTGCATCATCTTACTGCCTTGAGGTTTTCCAGGCTGCAACACAAGGAAGAACTCAAAGCAGAGCTCAGAAAACTCCCTGAATTCAGGAGGTGGAGCTGAAATTTTAACGAGACCAGATTGATTAGAGTTCTCAGGAGAGAATACCAAAAAAAGAGAGAGCTGCATAGGGAGAAATAAAGAACGTCTGGAAAAATTCTTCTACAGTTTTTAGCAGAGTACTGATTAGCCCATGTGTGAGAAAATATTTAGAAGCCAGGAAGAGCAATCTAAAAGAATTAGAGACATCGTATCTTGTGCTCACACAAGACTGAGAAAAATGCTTGTTCTCACAAGCCAAACTTGAAAACATCAAGATTTGTGGGGCATTATATAAAGTCCATAGAAGTGTCTTGCCTCAATAGTAAAAAATAATCAGCCCTTGATATAACTTTGCTCTGATTCCATATAACAAGTCTTTAAAGCAAACTTCATAAGGATTAGAGTATTTCCCAATAACTTACCTATGTCTCATAAAAATGCTCAAAAATATGTATAAAAATACAGAAATATTGAGCTCTCAAGAAATTGAAATTCACAATGATTGTTATCTAATAAAAAAAGAAAGATTATAAGGCATATGGGAAAATACAGCTCAAAATGAAGAGAAATGAAACTCAAAATCAACCCAGAACTGTCATAAATTTTAAAAGTAGTAGGCATGGAGTTTAGAACAGTTATTATAACTGTATTCCATATATTCAAAGTTAAATACAAAATGGAAAGTATAAAAAGGAATCCAAATAAAGATTCTAGAGATAAAAGTTACAATGTCTGATATGAAAAATACACTGAATCGGATAGGTAGAAGGTCAGGTATAATAATGGAAAAGAACGTGAAGGTATAGCAATAGAAACTACCTAAAATGAAGAACACAGAGAAAAATTATTTAAACAATGTGAAGAGCATCTATGAACCCTAGGACTACTTCAATTTGCATTATATATATGTGTAATCGAAGTTACCAATGGGGGGTGGTGAGGAGAGAACATTTGAAGAAATAATAAATAAAAATTTTTCCATTTGATGAAACTTACAAATCCACAGGTCTAAGATCAATAAATTCCGTTCTTGAGAAACACAAAGCAAACCACCAAGGAACATCAGGAAAAAACTGTTCAAAGCCAGCAATAGAGCCAATCGCAAAGGCAACCACAGAAAAATGACACTTAACATAAAAAGAAATAAAGAACACAACAGATTTCTCATCATAGAACAGGGAAAGAGGAAAATATCCTCAAAGTACTGAGAAAGAATAATACCAACTTAAAATTCTATACCCAGCAAAATATCTTTCAAAAATGATGGTGGACTAAACATTTTTTCAGACAACTAAAGTTGAAAGAGTTATCACAAGCAGAGTTAACTATAAGAAGCGTTGGTGGAAATCTTTCAGACAGAAAGAAAATAATACTAAGTGGAAATATAGATTTATATATAGAGCTAAAGACAACAGCATCAGTAAATACATTGGTAATTATATAAGATTTTTGTGAATATTTAAATCTCTTGAAAATAAAATTGAGTTTTTAAACTAAAATAATAACAATGTATTATTAGGTTTATAGCACTTGTAAAAAAGTAAAATGTTTCAAATCAATAGCTTAAAGTCTTGGAGGAGAAAACTGAAAGTATACTAGTATAAGGTTTTCATACTATAAATGAAAAGGAGTATTTAAAGGTAGACTATGATATGCTAAAAATCTATATAATATATCTTTAAAACACTAAGATAACAAAACGAAGAACTAGAAACAAATAGCAAAATAAATTAAATGAAATCATTATAAATAAAATTGGTTAATCGAAAAGAAGAAAGAACAAAAAGACAAAATAAACAAGGAACAGAGGGAGAAACATGAAACAAAGCAAGATAATGACTGAAACCTAACTATGGATAATTATATTAAATGAGAATTGCCTAACCAACCCAGTTTTAGAGATTGTCAGATTAAATTTACAAGCAAGACCGAACTGCTGTTTACAAGAAACACACTTTAAATATAGACATTTATAGATTAAAAGTCAAAGGATGGGGAAAATATAACATGGTAAAAATATTAAAAAAGAAAGCCAAATGACAATATTAAATCAGACAAACGAGATTTCAGAACAAAAAATATTAACAGGTACAGTTCATTTCAAAGTGATAAAAGGGTCAATTAATCAAGGGACATAACAATTATGTTTCTACACATGATGATAGAACTTGAAGAAAAAATTAAGAGAACTACAAGGAAAAAAGGGCAAATACAAAGTAAGAGGGGAGATTTTAATACCCATCTCTCAATAACTAATAAGTATGAAGAATATCAGTAAAAATAGAAAAGACTTGGCCAACACAATCGATCAACTTGAACTAACTTACATTATTAGAACACTCCATTAATAAAAACAGAATACATATTCTTTTCAAGTTCACTCAGTACATATATAAAGACAGGTCACGTTTTGGGCCATAAAATAAGTCTGAATAGATTTTAAAAGATTCAAGTGAACAAATTCTGTTTTGAGACTAAAGTGGAATTAAATTACAATCAGCAGCAGAAAAATTTCTGAAATAAATCTCCAAATATTGGAAACCCAATAATACACTGAAATAACCAATGGGTAAAAGAGGAAATAGAAATGTAAATTAAAAAACATTTTTAACTGACTGAATGTGAAAATGCAACATATTAGAATTTTGATAGTGCCGATATAGCAGTACTTAGAAATACTTTATAGCACTAAACATATACGTAAATATATATATATATTTATATATATTATATATATTTATTTTTCATGATTTTAAATATTCCCGATCCTCAGATCATTTTTAATTTAATCTGCTCTTCTTTTTTTAGTTTCCATGGTGCAAGCTGAGGCCATTGATTTGAGACTTTTCTTCATATAAATATATATATACTTATATATATTTGAGACTTTTCTTCATATAACTATATATATAAATATATATATTTTCTTCATATAAATATATATATACATTGATTTGAGACTTTTCTTCATATAAATATATATACTTATATATATTTGAGACTTTTCTTCATATAACTATATATATAAATATATATATATATTTTCTTCATATAACTATATATATATATAGTTATATGAAGAAAAGTCTCAAATCAATGTCCTCAGCTTGCACCATGGAAACTAAAAAGGAAGAGCAGATTAAATTAAAAATGATCTGAGGATCGGAAATATTTAAAATCATGAAAAAAAATCAATAAAACAGAAAATAAAAAATAGAAAATATCAATAGAATCAAAAGATATGTCTCTGAGAAGATCAATAAAATTGAAAAATCTACCAGGATGAGAGAAAAAAAGAGAAATCACAAATTACCTACATTAGAAATAAGAGGAGCAACATAACTATAGATTATATAATATCAGAAATAAAATAAACAGCTTTTATGAAAATTTTTATTGTAATAAATTTGACTTCAATGAAATAAAAAAGTGATAAATAAAAAGTGATAAAATTCATGCAAAAAATAAGAGATAACCTGAATATTAAATAAATTGTATCAAATAAATTAAATGTGAAAGAGAAGAAAAAAGTTGGAGAACTAGCACTAATAATTTTAAGATTTAATTCAAATCAGTGTGGTATTGATATTAAAATAGGTTAAAAGAACAGAACAGTCTAACAACTGATTCACATATATGCACAAATGATACTTTACAAAGGTGCTAAGAGAATTTAGTAGAGAAAGTATACTCATTTTAACAATTAGACAGCCATTTGCGAAAGATGAAATTTGATCCATACTTTTTATCACATATAAAAATCATTTTAAGTGAATCGTGGACTATAAACGTCTAGAAGTAAATATAGGAGAAAAATCACTGAGACCTTGTGTTGTGAGAGGAGTTAGCAATCTACAACCCACAGACCATATTTGACCATCCACTTATTTTTCTGTGATGTATGAGCTAAGAATTTTTTACATATTTAAATGATTGAAGGAATAAGAATAAACTAGAATATATTAAAAATACACAGAATTTGAATTTCAGTAAATAATTATGGTAACAGCCACATTTATTCATTTATACTTTTTTTTGTGTGTAACTGCTTTCAAACTTCAACTACAGAAATGATTAGTTGAACAATAGGCTGTATGGATCACAAAGCCTAAATCGTTTACTATCTTGCCCTTTAAGAAAAAAATTTGTCTCCCCCTACAATAGGCACAGATTTCTTATGTATGATAACATTATCGATAAAAGAATAAATTGATAAATTTGACTTGATATAAATTTAACTCTCTCCTATTCACAAGACACTGAAAGCAAACTATGAGCTGAGAAAAAAAAAATTGCAAATCAAATATCTGAGGAAAGACTTGTGCTCAGTACATATAGTGTTTAATAAATATAAAGAACTCTCAAAACTTCATGATTTTTTAAAAAAACTGCCCCAGCACCCTCCAAAAAACAAAATATTTAAATATATATTTCACAAAAGAAGATATTAGATGGAAAATAAGCACATGAAAAGATGCTCAATATCATTGCCTTAATGGAAATGCAAATTGAAACTACAATAAGATACCAAATATGTACCTATTAAAATGGCAAAAAAAATGTTTTAAAGACTGACCATACTAAGGGTTGGCAAGGATGTGAACAATCTGGAATTCTTATACACTGTTGACAGGAACATAAAATATTTCAAACACTTTGGAAGATGTTTTGGCACTTTCTTAAAAGGTTAAATGCTTCATGATTCAGCTAGCCCACTCTTTGGTATTTATCCAGAAGAAATGATACATATCCATAAAAATGTCTCGTGTACAAATGTGTACTCAATTCAAAAACTTCCGAAATTTGGTGTAAATTTCTGTAGTGATCGATGCGTGTGTGTGTGTGTGTGTGTGTGTGTGTGTGTGTGTGTGTGTAAGAGGGAGAGAACAAGATTAAGGAGAATTAAATTATATATTAGAGACTTGCAGAGACTTTAATGCAAATTGTGGGGTCCTCAGTTCATAAGCTTTGATTTCTGGTCAAATATAGTTAAGAATTTTTATCCTGTATATATTAATAAATTTGAAAATTTGACATTGCCAGAATAAATATCCTCTGAAAGCAGGGCATTTAGGCAATGTAGTAAGGTGTGTTTTCTAAAACTCATGTAAAAACTTAAGTGAATTAATTCTTATAAGTGCCTTTCTTATCCTCCTTTACTATCTTAATAAAATAATCCTGTATTTCATTATTAAAGAGCTTCCTGTAAAGAATTAAAGTATCTTTCTATCAGCTTTCTTAGAGCTAGGGAAGTAATTAGGCTGAGGAATTCAGAGAACTCAAAGTCTTATTAGGCTTCAGAATGTGAGAGTTTGCCAACCTGATATTCATTTGATTGCCAGATAGTTTACATTTATCTCTGTTCCCCAGACATTGGTGATACCATGCATCCAGATTAATTCTGCTTTAAAAAGTAGACTAAGGATCATACACTATCACAAGTTCATTGAGGAAGCAGATATTTTCATTTATCCTGGCCAGCTGGCACACATCCCATAAACCAGGCCAAACTTTTAGTCTCACAGTGTGGAAAGTTCTCATCTTTTAAGTGACAGAGTCATAAAATGGAGCAAATGATCCTTACATGTAATCTCATGCAACATCACACTCCAAGGTCCTCAGTTAGCGATTTAGTAATAATTCTTCTTTCTTAAGTGCCTACAATTGACCATAAGTTATCTTATACCTTCCTTCTCCTGTAGATTTTATTACTCAAGAATTCTGTAAAAAACTTATGTCTTTTCTCATCTTTTTATTATTATGGAAGGCTGGTCCAAACCAAATTTTAATTTATAACACAGATGCAAATGCTATCTATTCTCTCTCTCTCTCTCTCTCTCTCTCTCTCTCTCTCTCTCTCTCTCTCTCTCTCTCCCCTACCTATCATCTTTCTATCATCTATCATCTGTCATCATCTATTACTTATTCATAAGGCATAATTTTTAGAAATTACCAAATTAAAAAAAATTGCCTTTTTATTTTTAGAAATTGCCTTTTTTTTTAGTGTAGGGTGGAATTCTTTTCCTGTATAATACAAATTAAGAAGGAAATGTGTGTAGTTGAATTGTATACCTTCTGCAATTATTTCTTAGATATATAATCTTACCTACAAAATCCTGCAATCAAAGTACATGAGAAATGGGAGGTAGTCTAGACCGACCTCATATAAATGATGACAAATATGGAAGAGTTTCAGTGACTTTACTCATGGTTATAGACTGAGTAAGTGCTTAGCAAGACTTGGAGCTTTGTCTTCACTCTTTAATTAATTAGAAAATTCTAGTGATAAGTGATACATTATGCTAACTACAGGGGCTGTATAGAGACAATGGCACAACGCCAGTCATCCAAGTGTTTAGAGTCCAGCAGGGAAGAAACCCAGCCGTGCATCATTCAACTCAATTGATTCTTGGTATCTGTAGTTCTTTCTTCATATAAATCTGCTATTAAAAATACATTACAAACAAAATACTCATCACATCTAACAATATAAGGTTGCTGGTTTAATTTAATTTATTCCAATTACAAAATTCACCCATTAACTAAAAGAGAAGGGAAAGCTGTCTGCAAATCCTTTCATCAAAGAATGACTACGATATAGCTTTTATTTGACCTATACATTACACAGTAACAGTAAAGACAAATTCATCATGCAGTTCTAAAGCTTTGGAAATCAGGTGGATATACTTTTATTTACAAGTATGTCTTTAACCTCCTCTGTAATAAGGTAGTTTTATTGTTAACCAAACACATGGTTTTACTTTGCTTTCAACTCTACCAAGAAAGAAAAAGAAAAAAAAGAATTAGTAGAGTTTTAATTAACATTTGCCACAGTTCCCATTTTATAATTGACTATTAAAATATTTTTAAGTGTATTTTTGAGAGGTTGTATCTATTTTTTCTAAACCACGCATGCTGCATATGGAAAAATATATTTTCCTCTACATACAACTCTGCTGAGACCACACTTTAAACATTATTTTCATCTGTTGATCTTACAGAGAAGGTGTAAGAAATATGTCAGAGTAAGTTTAGCAGAAATTCTTAAAATATTGTTGGAAATGATAGAATTGATTAAAATAAATTTAAAAAGGAAGATAAATTTTTTGCTTATAGATGCTTCTATAATGAAAGCTCAGTGAGAAGTGCCTAGTTAGAATGATATATATTTTTTAAAAAAGTAATATAACCTACAGAACTGAACATTTAAAACAGCAACAGAAGAATTGTCCAACAAGGAGCTGATGGCAGCCCCACAGTTTGTGTTATTTGACATTACATTTGACAAAACAGAAGAGATTTCAGAGGATGAATTTTTAAACCGAAGGCCAAACGGCATGATCTGTTGCATCAGGCGCCTCTCCAGCTGAGCCTCCTTTGATGCTTGTAACCCAGAAGCCAAACTTTACCCACAATGGCTTCACTCACCAGAAAGGCTGCTCACTAAAATGTAGTGTAAAGGGATCCACTTCTATTAATCAAACTTGAGTGGAAAGAAAAGAAGAATTGCCGAGTAGCAAGGGGTAGGAACTGTGGCTTTTTTGTCTTCTCTACATATCTTTTTTCCTTCTGTGTATGTCTCTGTAACTCTCAATTTTCTTTGTCATCCCCTAGCATGAGCACATGAATGTACTCACACATATTTAACCTTATGTCACTGAAGAAAATTCAAACAACTAAAAAAAAATTTAACGTGAGGCTCTGTAAATAAAAAATATTAAATATACATAATCTCAGAGAAATTTAACAAATTACATATTGGCTCAAGGCTCTCAAATAAACTTGCCTGGAACAGCCTGTCTGCTCCAGGATCTCATTATAAAGGATGGATTGGTTTAATATACTACATATAATTTCTTGTATGTAGTATCAGAATATCCTAAAGGGATAAATTTTGAAACTTTTTAGTACCAACTTTAATACCAAAATTAGCCAGCCATAGGCAACTCAATCAGCATTTCGGGCTGTCAGTAAGAATAAAGAATAAAAGGCAGAACCAAGCTCCAGCTTCTATCAGCCCACATTCCCCACACTAAGGGAATTCAAATACAGAAGAGTTAAGCTCTATACATCTCAATGATCCTTAATGATAGGTGGATTCTACATACTAACTCTGCAACCAGGAGCATGTCAACTCACCTCTCTCAGCTCTTTAGCTTATAAAACAGGGTTATTAATAATAGCTACCTCATAAGGTTGTACTAATGACTGTATAGATTAATAAATATAAAGACTCAGAACTTTGTCACATAGTAGGTACTATATTAATATTAGCTGTTACTATGGCAATTGTAATATTTTAATTAACATGCCCATAAAGATTGAAAGTTCCTTCAGAATTCTTTATTAAGTCCAAAGAATATTTAAAACTGTTTAGAAGCATTGCCATCAATCTTACATTAAATAAACATGCTTTACGTTTTGAGGTTTAAACTTTAATTATGCTGACACCTTCTAAACCAACATGCCTTGTTTTCCTATAACACTGAAGAGAGGCAATAGCATTTTACAGTCATTATGATGTTTTGAGCATAATATGCCTACTAATGTTCAATACCTACATAAACAGAATTTATCATCAGACTATTTATAGGGACCTTGAGTTAGGTTTATCATCTGAGAACATTGCTAGGTTATAGTCACCATTTACTACTTAGCATAGAAGGATTGGTTTGAGTCTATATCTCCCTGACTCTAAAACAACTCGCAGTAATGGAATACTGAAGTCTGTAACACTTTTCATCACATAATAGTTGCTGTGCTTGTCCACACAAAGGCACTTTTAAATAGATATGCAGTACTGTCTGCATCCATTCAAGGATTCCAGATAAAGTCTATAAAAGTGGCTATAAATGTCAACATTATACAGTATCATAGTCCTATATTTGTGTCAGGAAGGCATATTACCAGTTTAAAGCTGTAATCATTCATGTCCTACCAAGTAATGGTATGACACATACATTTAGAAAGATGTTCTGCTCACAGAGAGTATTATATTAAAAAGACAAATAAATATATACCCTAGCCTGACTATACAACATTGACTATGTATGTGAGAAATTGTTTTTCATCATGGTAACATATATAAACATTACACAAAAATTTTAATTGTATTTTTTTGTAGCTGTTGATAAGTCATCTTGTTAGGGTGCATATACAACTTAGGCTATTTTTTATTTTAAAAAAATCTGGTGTGTTTTCCTGTCATGTAGGCATACCTCTATGGAGATATAATAGTAATCTAAGTTATGTTACAATAGTTAGACACATTTTTGGTTGTCAGAAAAAGAATGGAAGTTAAACAGTTTGGTGTATTTTCTTCCACTTCTTAGGAAAACTCAAAGTGAATGTCTTTCTTAGGGAGAATTTTGAGTAGAGAGAGAAATTTCTAAAGTGAGATTCAAGATAATGATCTGAATTTGTGTAACTTGGGGTAATTTCCTCAGTTTCTCTATCTGTAAATAACTATGGACCTCAACACTTTACAAATCTTTTTTTTTTTTTTACTTCTAAAAAATTAATGCCAAATTAAGTATATATTCACATTTCTTTTATTACTGTCTTTTGCCTATAGGTTTTTTTAGGGGGAATTTTTAATAAACTTGTTTGCCTATACAATATATATTCCCAGAATATTATAGTTCCTCCAGATGGTGATGGTTCTCTCTCCTATTTAGCTGACATCATATCCTACCTTAACTGGGACATAACATGAACATCTCTAAACTTCATAAGTATCATGCTTTTATTTACCTCACTATTACCATGCTCCACATATATTTAGCATTGTTGCGCCTCAGTTTTTCCATCCGTAAAATGGAAATAATAATCCTTCTTCCCCTCCAGGGTTGTTCTGCTTCTTACTAAATATAAAGGCAGGGACCTAACTGTATGGCACTCAATAAATGTTAGCTATTGTTGTACTGTCCTTAGTTATTCTGCAACTATAAATGTGTTGTTGTTGTTGTTGTTGTTAAAAACCAAGCATAGAGTCAAAAATTAATTTTTTCAATGTGTTAGAGAACTCTTCATGAATCAGGTTCTGTGAATAAGGTACAGGTAGTTCATATTCCTGCTCTAATAAAGCTTACATTCCAGTGGATGCAAAAGAGGTGATATTAAGTAAGTATAAAAATGAATAAAATAGTTTCAGGTAGAGATAAGAACTGCTAAGAACAAAAAAAGGATGTGAAACAGAAATTGAGAAGATTTAGAAGAGTGAAATGGGAAAAAGGCTTTCCCCCTGTTCCTATAGGTAACCTCTTAATGTTGGAGTGGATTAAGGCACAGTTCTTACACATTATCTCTGCTTTGTTTATATGCCCTTCCTCACTCAGACCTGGGGCTTAAATATGACTCCCAAACATACCATGTAGTTTAGCTATCTTCCTCAAACCTGCTACACTGGCAATCTTAGCTATTACAATAAATAGCATTTTCCCATTACCAAGACCAAAAACCCTGGCTCCATCTTGATTCCTTTTCATCTGTTTGTTATCTTATAATCACATCAGCAGCTAATTCTGTCAACTCCACCTTCTAAATATATCCAGTTTTTACCTGTTCTCACCAGTTTCAATGCTGCCACCATTAGATAAGACTTCAGGATCTCTTAATTGAATTACTGGTAACCTCCTTAACTGGTCTCTCTGCTTTCACCTTTGCCCGCATACATCTTAAACCAACACAGCAGCCAGAGCAAGCATAAATTGGATGATGTGCTTCCTCTGGTCAAAGATTCCAATGGCTCTGATTTCACTTAGAATAGAAGCAAAAGTCTCACTGCAGGGCTCTATCTGATTTGTCTCACCTCCCTTATCTAACTTTCCTTATATCCTAATCTGCTCACTCTACTTCACTCTGCACCTGATAAACCAGCCCCTTTAATACTCATGAGATAGACCAACAATGCTTCCAGCTCAGGGCCTTTGTTCTTTTGCAAATGTCTGGCAAGCTCTTTATCAATGTGGTTTGCTTCTTCAGTTCCTTCAGGGCTTCATCCAAATGTCATTTTCTTAATGAGGGCTTTCTTAATAACTTCTTTAAAGAGGTTATTGTATCTTATTGTATCTCCAATCCCTAGAACTTCTTATATTCCATTTATGCTTCATTTTGCTCCACAAAAATTATCTTCTAGTAAATTTATTTATTTTGTTGTATTATTTCTTCTCCTTTAGAGTATAAACATCAAAAAGACATAGATTTTTGTCTATGTCATCCAATGCTATGTTCCAATTGCAGAGGCAATTGCCTAGCACATAAACATTCTTTCTATATTTGCTGAACTAATATATTAAAGAAAGAATAAATGTAGTCCAGGAAGTCTTCTCTGAGGAATAAATTTGTTCTCAGCCTTAAATATTGAGAGACACATAACTATTAGACAATCCGGAGGCAGAGAATATTCTAAGCAGAGGAAATTACCTAACGACTGGCAGCCTTTGAAGAGAGAGAAGAGACATGAAAGGATTTATATTTTTAAATGATTATTCTAATTTCTATGTTAACAAAAGAGGAAGAATGGTAATTGGAGTGAAGTAAGCAAGGAGAAATGAGGCTCTGAGGACAGAGTAAACAGTTCATTTCCAGACTTCTAGGCTGTGGTAAGAAGTTGAATTTAACTTTAGATGCAGAAAAGAAGCACTGCTGATGGAGGCTATTAAAGGTATGGGCTGAGGGAAGTGATATAATCGAGTTTTGTTTTAAAAGAGTTTTGACTGGTAAGGAATAAAAAGTTTATTTATTTATTTTTTTATTTGGCGAAAGTAATCAGGGGAATTACATTATCAAGATTTTCAAATCAGTAACATAAAAATTGTGTATTAAATTAAGTCATTAAGGCTTCATAACTGAGAAAACAGATAAAAATTTTACCAAACTTACATTTTTTAAATATAATCTAAATATTCCTGAATAGTCTAAATTGAGTTTACCAATGGTCTCATTACTTTTACTGGGAATGGCTTATTTTTCTAAAGGCTTCACATTGATTAACAGTTATTTTCACATTCTGTGAATCTTTAAAAAAAAGAAAAAGAAAAAGCTATCAAAAATGTAGCAAATTGCATTTACAGAACTTCCCAAATACATAGTTTATTAAAGATAATAAAAATGGATTAAACAAAATAAAAATGGTATTATACGATACAGAATATATTTCTGTGACAACAAATGTAGGCTTCAGATACTAAATTGACTTAATTTATATTTTGGAATTACCTTGATATATGGTTTCTGTTAATTGTCATAAATATGTGTGTAACATTTCACACATGTTAATTAAATTAATAAAATAATAATAGTAAATAACTTTTGTAACAATTTAAATATAAATATTAAGTTAATAAATTAATAACTAATTAAATGTTAATAATATTTGTTAATGACGGGTCCAGTATTAATAAAATTCTAGTATTTTATAGTGCATCAGTATAAGTGTAGACATTTGTGTCTACAAGACATGTTCCATATTTATGTTAGCATAACACTAACAGACGTGACAAAGGCTAGCAATTATAAATCTGACATGGAAATATGAATAGAAAAGTCCATGGAAGTTTCTAGGATTTTATTTTTTAATGCAAACACTGTAATTGAGGAGCTTCAATTTTATTTTTATAAAGAAAATCAAGAAGAGAAAAGCAAACAAATTTCATTTGTTTTATTATAATAATTTTTTTGTTCAATTCTAGTGTGTGTTTATGTAAGGGGAAGAAAGAGAATTTTCAAGTTTGTAGGTGCGGTTGTGTCAAACATGTGTATAGAATATAAATTCTCTTTCATTTTATGTTTCACTGTGCTCTACAATGAGATTTGTATTAAAAGAGTCAGAATATAGAGGAAGCAGGGATCGAAATACGTACTATTTTTGAGCTATTTTGTCACCCAGTTTCTCACTTCTTATTTCTGCATTATTTTAATGCATATGTAAAACGTCTTTATCAGTCAAACACCAGTAAGGCCAGCACAAGGAATTGCTGCAATGAGGCTTGATGACATAGCTGAAAATCTTAAAGCAAGTCATTGATGGAGTTAGGAGTAGAAATTACATATTCTTCTAACAATCCTAGCACACTTTATGCTGAACCTGATTTCTACTTATATTTCAGAATTAATTTAAACTTAGTCTAAACTATATTTCAAAAAAAGCCTTTCTTATCTTTAGTGTGTTGGAAATGCATATTTAGATAAAAAAGGGCCTTAATATTTTAGGATTAGTTGTTTATTCTTCAGTCTGAAGATTAGCACAGATGTTTCCTGCAAAGTAAAAATATAATTGGGTTTTTCTTCTCCTAGCATTATTACTGGAGAAAATCAGTGGCCACATATATGGACCATTTTGTTACTTTCTCATATTCAGGCTCACTCCATCCCCTCACCAGTCTCCACTAGATATATGTCAGTAGCTATGGAATATTATGTTTTTCCTCTACTTTAGAAAGGTGCCCACGAAAAATTTTATGAAGATCCAAACAAGGGCTTAAACCTTCAGAAAACCTAATAATAGTCACCAGGTTACACATTTTTTGTTTCATTTCGTTTCATTTTACTTCACCTACAACAAATTCTATTGCCCTTAATAATTAGTTAAAACTTGTTCATGCCCTGTTACTTCATCTGAAAGCAAGTTCCTTATATCTGCATTCCAAACAGTTATTTGTATTGATTGGATCTACGATAATTATTTTGCTTGGTTACTTTTATACCAAGTAAAGTTCAAAAACTGTCAACTGTTAATTGGATATTTATACAAATATTAATACAACTTAAATTCCAAGAAATATGTCCAAATATTTCAAAAGCTCCGATTATTTTCGTGTCAGTTTACATGACCAAAACAATCAGCATGGCTCACAGTGATTTGCATTGTTATATTTAAAAAGTTACAACATTTCAGTTTTGGTGTAGAGGGTCGTGTTGGTTTCTTTTTTTTTATTATTTATTTATTTATTTATTTAAGTTTTTTTTTTTTTTTCTGTATAGAAAAGATAATCTATTGGCTGTCCATGGTGGGTGTTGTACTAACTCGCTTTGTTTTCTAGGTTTATTTACTAATATGTTTAAATCCCAGTATTGGAATTTATAATTGATAATAGATCTTTCAAAAATACCAATATAGTAAATAAAAAACATGGAAGAAAGCACAACATGCATCAAATGAAATTATGATATATCATAATGTAAGGATTTATTAATTCCCATGAATACAAGTAAATGGAGCATCACTTCCCCATTGTGTAGGAAGGGATGGGTTAGGAAAGATAAAAAAAGGCAGAAAAAGAAACTTTTAAATGAAAGGTACACAGCAGATGATTGATACTTTTTATAGATCTACCTCCAAGAAAAGGTTTTATGTCTTATGATTCATCAACAAGAAGAGTAATAGATAACTTCTGTATTAGAGGATAAATATCTGTGTTCACTGCTACTTCTCCAACTGCATTAGAGTGTCTAGCATGTAGTTAAGTGTTCAGCAAATTTTTGTAGGATATCAATTTAACTGTCAATTCTCAATGACCTTAGAGAACAGATTACTACAGAAATCTACACAATTCTCATTAAACCATTATTTGAAAAATGTGAGGTTTTTTTTTTTTGCTCAAAGTTTGAAAATGCCAAGAAGCCAATATAGTGCCTATATTTACTCGCCATTGTATGTGACCGTAGATGTATGTCTAGTACATAGATGTTCAATAAAAATGTATTGAGTGAAAGACTGAATAAATAGATGTTCACAGACATGTGAACATCATGGTGGATATTTAGTAAATAATATCTATTATTTATCCATTATTATCAGGAGTTAATCTTCTAAGTAAAATATATAAGTCTAATCATAAAGATTAGTGACAAGATATAGCTGTCCAACTTCTGAAAAAATAACACAAGATCAACTCTATAGTTAAATAACAATACTGAAGACAATATTGTTAATATGTTTTATGTAATACACATGATTGTATCATACTTATTACTAAATAGTATGTCCTTTATATGTTTTATGGCTGTGTACAGAGGTGAGACATGCATAAATACAATGCTGATGACTTTGTACACCAAAACCATGTCTTATAACTACATTGATGCTTAACTATATTGCTTAATTCAACTGAAACCTGATATTATCAGGCTTGACTCTCTAAAAAGCAATCTTTCCTTTCAGGATATTTTACTCAGTACTGATCAATGAGAATAGAAACATCATTTGTCACTATTCGAGTGCTTTGAATTATAGGAGCTATATAACAGAGAAGAGACATGGCGACAGTGCCACCCCTTTTCAAACTCCAGTCCCATTTTCTTTTCAATTCTCTGGAGCCTTTGTATTGATTACTATTAATTCTGAGATGCTGTCTCTATACCAGCATCGCAGAACTGTGGACAGACCATCTATAACCATTTATTCCTAAGTCCTGTTTAAAAGTTCATCTACTTCTTACCTGAAATATCAGTATTTTCTATGAAATAGTGTTCAAAAGTCATTATGAAATATGAGCACCACTAATAAATCTATTTATATTTTCAGGAAGTAAATGCCATTACATCAATTCTATATCTAGTTGTTTTTATATAATATTTTACTCTGAGCTTCCCATCACACACACACACACACACACACACACACACACACACACACACACACACACACATACACACATGTGTGCACATGGCAAGGAATGTCAAAACTCTGTGGTCAGTAATTTTATATATTTTTTTCTGATTTTATCAGTGGAATGAATAAAAGAGAGTTCACATCTTAGGATACTAATAGAACATTGTCAGATATTATGGTTTAACAAGTTTTAAAAAGATCATATCTTGTTATTGAAGTAAATCTCTCTTTTTATATTGCATTTAGTCTAAAGTGGCATTTCCCAATGCAGTTTGTAATAATACTGAGGGCTCAGATATTATTTATTGTTATCTTTCTTTGATAATCATTGGCTGCTTAGCAGAGAGAACTATAACCAACAATTAACAAGACAGATTTGTAGTTAAATATATAACCCAGTCGTCCTACCCTTTCTTTAGAATGGTGCCAAGTATGTACTGTAGGATCCACTATTGTGACAGATGGCCTTATTAAGGAACACTCGGTTGTTAAAAAAAAGTCAATTAGTCTGTCATACATTAAAAATCAGCTTATACACCAGCTCACTTCATTGAATTTTAAAGAAATTGAGTAATTTGTTTGAAATTTTAATTCCCTTTATTTTGAACATTTATTACATGTCTAAGCAAGTAACCAAAAGGCAGCTATACATTAAAAAAGTATAAAAATTAATTAGCCATACACAGCATGAGGTATATTGATATAACCTATTCAATAACTATAAATATTAAAGTGTAGAACAAGTGCTTGTTATTGACCTTTTCTCTAACTCTTTCTAGAATGGTAAACAGAATGTATTAATTTCATTAATAGAAAGAACTCTTTCTTTAAAACTCATTACTTAGGAGAAGAGAACATACTTATTTCTCCTTACCTGAATGAGGTTTTGTGTGTGTGTGTGTGTGCACTAATAAAAAAAATCTAGGAAAACAGAACGTAGTTCATTTGACATAACTATTTACTTGCAAAAATAATTTTAAATTAAAAATAAAAGGCTACTCTAAGAATTTAAATGATACATAGTCTGTTATTTAAAAACCTAGAAAAAACCTCACCATATACACATTTGGTTCAAATTTTCTACAGTCTTAAACTACCATCAAGCAAGTCGGATGCATACTTAAGAATGCAGTTAAGGATACAGTTTTAAACACACTTAATATGAGCTTGTCGTGCCCCTCCCCCAGTGCAAGGCACTTAGAGTAATGAAATCTACTCTCTTTTTAAAAGTTAATTTGCACTCATTTTAGACCATTTCTTCCGGGAAATTAGGTAAACCTCTGGGGCATTGGTCCTAGTCTTTAGAAATGTTCTCGCCGAGAAGTTGATAATTTATATATATAAACCTTTAATAAGATTTGTCAAGATCTGAAAATAGTAGAGCAACCTCTCTTTCACTTTATTCTTAATTTGTGTGCTCATGTCTGTGGGAAGGGAGAAGGAGTCTCAAAAATAGGACTTTGCACGTGAACTCCGCAAGATCACTAGGTAGAGGAAGCCCGCAAGCCTTCTGGAATGTCCTCCTGCTGGGTGTACACATGGCATTCTACTCAGCCCGTGAAACACTGGGTTATTTAGCCATGGCAGACACTAAGAGCAAAGGGGACGCTGTGTTGCAAACGTTTTTATTTAATGAAATTTGTAAACTAATCATGTTTCCGTGACTCGTCCTGACAGGTTGATTTTCCACCTGGACAAGCCAAGCTTCTCAGGGACCTAACCACTTATGGGGCAGAGACCTGCTTCAAGCTACTCTTGTGGCAAGATGCAGTCTGCCAGTATGCCACTGAGGCTGAGCAAACTTGATACCCTGTCTGAAAAATGTCCCGATATGCCTGAGATTAAGAATAAATCTTTTAAAAATGAAAATAAAGTAGGAAATATTTAAAATATACTAGCCTTTGGGGTTAAACTCCTCCAAAAGAAAAGTATTTTGACTCTATTTTAAAGGACTGCTGAGGAATTATACATGTTTTTAGAAAGGCATCTTGTAAAAAGTAGAAACCCATCATAAAGCTTGTAAAAGCAAAGATCTTTGTCAAAAAGTAAAATATATTTGAGACAAACCTCATGAACCTTCCTTAAAAAGGCAGCTGTGGCCAACCGTCTGATTGTGGTGTGAGAAGTGAGAGAGTTAAACACCCCACTGAAACTACATTCGCTATCCAAAGAGGGTCTGATAGAGAATCATTGTGTAAAAGATTTTTTAAAAGAAAAAAAAGAAAACTATTTTAAATCCTATTAGCTAATACACAGGGAATTTTCATAAATGGGAAAATAAAGTCATCAAAAAAGAAAGTTTCAGGAAATTCTTGGAGAGAGGGCAACAAAACACTAGGGAATCATATTATGACAACAAATAGGATATACTGGGATCATTTTTCCCATTAAAATGGGTGGTTTAGAGTTTGAACTATAAACCTATGAAATAAAAGCTCTCCAGAGTGTAATATCCCTATAGTAATATATCTTAAAATGCGTAAGTAAAAATACTTTATTTGACAGCATCGTTTTCAGTGGCCTAGAACAACTCTATCATTACCATGTAGTTCTCAATGACAGCTTTCGGGCAGATTTATTTTTGTGTTGTCCTTTAGATTTTCATGACGATTTAATTAAACATTTTTAAATATCAAAACTAGTCATCTAGTATGATTACATAATAAAAAATTTTCATTGCCTGAACTAGCTATGTCGTCATGTTGGCTAGATATATATTCAAAAGTGTAAAGGATGTTTTATACAGTTACATTATACTTGGATTTTAAAATCTATTACTTCATTAAATATTGCTTGTATTTATTTCACTTTAAAATTCAGAATTAGAGTGTGTTTATCATCGTCATCATCATCATCGTCGTCATCCTCATCATTTGCATTAAGACAAAAGAGTCATCTATATGGAAAAATAATTTTCATAGAAAATGTAAGCCTTCATATTAGGCTATACATAATACATGAAAATTAGTAATACAGTAGCAAACAGAGAGATAGCAGGGCCTCTGATGTTTTGATTACTCCAATGTGCCTAGCTTGTTTCTTGAGAGTAGGGAATGGGATAGGCAATGGTATTTACTGTGGATATACACGCAATTAATCATGGGCTTTATAAGATGACATCTTAAAACGGATCTAATTGTTGAAAACTGTTAAAGTGATCTTTAATATTACTTTGGAAAGTATAAAAGTTGCTATGATCTATTTAAGTTAATACTACAGCTGGATAGCTTCAAAACAGACTCACTTTCGGATAGCCTCTCTAATACATAATGTGTCCTTTAGTGCTATGGAAAAATACATCATTTCCTGTGTTCTGTGGGAACCTAGACTTCCTGAGACGGCTATTCAGATTAGAATCATAAATCTTTCTCCTGAATATAGGAAGCCTGGTAAAATTTTCTCTCTCAATCAAACTTTTTTTCATATTTTCTTCTCCAAATAACATCTAAGAGGGAAGGGAAGGAATGTTATCAATCTTTGCTGCTTTTGATTCCTGTGTTTTTAATTTATATGCACATTTTAAATTGTTATATTAAAAATAGAAGAGCACAAGTTATCTCACATTACTGTATTATCAGACCTTTAATTAGGAGCACTGTGGAGAAATTTGCAAAACCATTCTCTTCACAGTCAGGCATCCATTTAAACATTTCTTCTTCGTCAATCAAAATGTATCCAGTTTAAAGAATCTGCTAGTGACAGGTTCAATCAATAATTTAAGTACACCAGCAGAGGCATCCTCACACTGTACAGTGCAACGCTCTACAGAAACCTTATCTGAGAGGGAAAGGATTAATATTAACAATATTGTCTTCAGTATTGCTATTTAACTATAACTATTTTTTAAAAGGTTGACATATTTTTATGGATAGCATTCTATGACATTGATAAATCAATTAGAATATGTTCTGGAGTAGAAATTACCTATATACAATTTGAGAGCATGGACATTTATAGGAAAATGAATATGCTTAAGAGCATGTATTTTAAAAATGTAGGCACTGCCATTTTCTGATTTCCTGAGTGTACACTTTTGCATCGTGGCCTCTGAGTTTTTTCTCTCTGCTATGCTCACTTACTCTCTCCTACTCCTATGTTCACTTACTACTACTCATCCTTTGGGCTCCAGCTCAGACATCACCTTCTACAACTCTCCAAAACCTGGTCAAGTGTATCTCCTGAGTTATATAGAATATGTATGATATTTCATTGCATTGTATTTCATTTAACTGAAGGAAGAGATTTTGCTTTACTCATTATTATAGTACCAGTTCTCAGCAAAGTACATTTTACTCCAAACACCTTGATAAATATTTAATAAATTAAAAAAAAAAAAACTAAGACTTTTCCCATGATACAGAGTCAGAATACTTACAACAAATATGAAGAGCTTTACATAAAATCACACAAAATATATATTATATCCCGTCAACTATCAACTGTGGGAAAGATTAAAGCTTTTAAACATATTACTGAGAAAACTTGAGGTTGGAGCAAGAATGTTATGAGAGTGAGCACATTTTTAAATGAGTTAGGTACACTTTTGTAAATGAGTTAGTTGTGTTTTGAAAGGTAATTTCATTTATAATATTTAATTTGAACCTCCAAAAGAGATAAGAGTACTAATCCTCCCTTTTTCTTTTTAAAGAAGAGGGCTTGGTGCTCTCACAAATTAATAACGTTATTAGTATGGCTACAAATATACACTTTAAGAGCTACACTGTGAAGGTTTAGGGAATGTCTAGTTGTAGAGGGAAATCCAGTTTTTTCTGTCATGAAGATACCATCTATGCCTTAGAAACATCATGATTCTGATGCTGATGAATTTTTCTTTCTTCTGTCATGTCTTCTTGATTTTAGGAGCTGTCAGTGATTTTTGAAGAGTGTATAGAATTGACATTGCTTCCCCAAGCACTGTTTCATAGCATATCCAATAGTAGGAATTTTGGTTATATATATATATAAAACCTACATAGTAAGAAATTATAGACTTTAAAGTCACTCAGACTTGAACTTCAATATTGATAAAACTACTTACTAGCTATTTTATCTTGAACAAGTTACAATCACTCTAAGCTTTAGTTTTATCATTAATAAAATTCTAAAAGTATTAAAGTCTAATAAACAGGATGTTAAGAGGATTTGAAACAATATAAATGTGAAGTGCGTAACATACATATCAAACTAGTGAAATGGGAGCATGAAATCTGATTGATACATATAGATAAGCAAGATGACAATCCTCTCATTTGATGTTTATATTGGGAGCAGTGGCTTGGTGCAGATTATGTATGATTATTGATTTCACTTCAAACATTTCTTGGTTATACTACCCATCCCCTCTCCCTGGTTACCATCCTAAATCTCTGTTAGTTCTTCAGAAAACTATGACACAAAGAGGTACAAGGCAGGCATTCAATTCACTATATTAAAATTATGGCTGTATCAATAGTATTGATTTTCACCTCTAGATAAGCCATTTTAATTATGACATATGCGCTACCTCTTTCAGACATATTTTTTTCTGTTCTCTATTAATTCACACAAATCTATCATTCGAATTAGAATATTATTCTTTACTCATTAAAAAATGTCAGAACTTAATACATTAGACAAAGAGTCTGATGATTTTATTTAAATGACTTGCCCTAATTTATCTCTTCTCTAAAAAGACTTGCATGTTGTTTAAAAATCACTTAGTTTAATTAGTTAGCATTTGAATTTCTGCAGTATTCGTAAAATTCTAAAAAATGCTAAAATAAAACAAAATACTAGAATTCTAAAGTGACAGGGATGAAAGGATTTATTTTCTTAAAGTTTTAAAAGGTAAATAAATTTAAAACATGTCATTGAGGAAAAGGACAACTATTTGTTGACTCTTGGACAAAATAAGAGAGTGTGGATAAATAGAAAAGAGCAAAGTTGATCTTCATTATTTATGTACTCTGTATTTGCAAATTCACCCACTCACTAAAATTAATTTGTGACACCAAAGCCAATACCTGTAGCTCTTTCTTGATCATTTGAGGCATGCCCAGAGTGGCCAAAAAATTGTCCAACGTGCATATTCCCAGATGATGTCAAACAACGAGAAGTTCTGCCTTCTTGTTTCAGATCTCATACTGTAAACTAGCATTCTTCTTGCAGTCTATTTAGTGCTACATTTTTTCACATTTTTATGCTTTATATTGGTGAATTTATTATTTAAAATGAGCCCAAAGTATTGTCTAGTGTTCCTAAGCACAAGAAGGCTATGATGTGCCTTACTGAGAAAATACAAGTGTTAGAAAATCTTCCTTCAGGTATGAGTTATAGTGCTGTTAGCTGTGAATTTAACATTAATGGAACAACATACACACACATATACACATATATACATATATATGTAAGGTATCATAAAACAATGTTACATATTGATTGATTGATACAAATTGTGTGACCAGATGCTCCAAGATGCCTAAACTTGTGTTTTCCTGAAGGGCAGCAATTCAGTATTTGTGGTGACTTTATAGAACATAACTACCAATAATAATGGGAATCGACTACGTTTGCTACAATGATGCTATTTTCACATGTTTAATCTATTTTTGATACTCCAATTTCCACTGGAAAAGCGTTCATCAACATGAATTATATTTATTGAAAGCTCTTTTCTAAGTTAAATTTTATAAATAAGGCTAATGGAAACGAGGGAGAAAAGAAGTTGGCTAATATTCTGTGAGTATAAAGTTTCAATGAAGGTCTAAGCAGTGAAAAACATAAAAGGAATAGGTAAAATGCAGAAATAGACAGCAAAGGGAAAACTACATTCCTAAAGCCTTTTAAGACTCCTTACTTTACCACATTTGTAACTCCTTGTTAGGTATTTACAAGTATTTCTACTTTCAATGAACACATAGGCAAAGTGAGGCTTACACAAATAAAGTAACATCTTTAAGAGAACATGGTAATGTTGAAGGATTTGGAATAAAAACCAAAATCTTTTAGCTCACAACACAGAAATTACTTGTAGAAGTTGAAAATTTATCTTCCAATGAACTTAGATGTATTTTTAGCTTAATAAACTACTTGCTTAGATAAGGAAAACATTCGTTTCCATTAACGAACACATAACCAATTGATGAGGATTATAATTTTGTAATAAATCATAAAGCCAGAATTTATTTCAAGCCAGAGACATGTGGTTTCTTAAGACTTTTACACTGACCGTCAGAGAACATTAATTCCATAAAATATCTTCCAGATTTACATGTTTACTTTAAAACCTCTTTATATTACCCATTGTGAAAATAATTCCCTCATTCTCCTAATATTTCAACTTGTCATGTATTCCATGGTCGCTTTTAAATGTGACAGACTATGAACATGAACATGGAAAGAAAGAAAAAGAGTGACTACAAATGTGGGCCACGTAAAAGATCAAAGCATGCTAAACAGAAATGATTTTAATGTATTTAATAGGCATTTCTCTCACACAACTAAAAAAATGAGAACTATGATTCCATGTAATACCACTCTGTCTCATTACAAACACACATGGAAACTTAAAAGTCTGGCAGAGGATTAAGATCTACTTTCTAACAAGTATTAATGGATTAAAATTCCTTGACACTTGCAACAAGGCAAAGTTCAAAAACACTGTATTATTTGTAAAAGAGGGTTTTAGTTTAAATGCTGATATAATTTTGTGCAATCTGTCAATACAAGTACAAGTGCATTTAGTTAAATTGTATAATTTATTAAAATTTTTTATTAAAATTTTGAGTAGAAATTATAATTGAAAAATAATTTATTTTTATTTTTAAACATAGTAACCAAAAATTGGTAATGTGACTGACATAATGATAACTATAAATTGACTCATCTGACAGCATTTTCTTTCCTTATAGTTCTGGTCAATTCTTCTTTTTTCTTGTTTCCTGCCCTCCATTTTCCTCCCTTTCCTTTTCCTTGAACGTAAATCCAGAGATCTAAAGCATCTTAGAGGTCATTAGGTCCAAGGACACTGAAGACCAGAAAAAGCCAAGCTCATGCAGATCTCTTGACTTCCCCATGTGAAATCTAACCTTATGGAATTTCAGACGTTTTTTTTTTTTTTTAATTTGTTGTCACTATCACAGAAAAGACGTCCATCCTATGCTGCAAAAAACAAAACAAAACAAAACAAAACAAAACAAAGCAAAAAAAAAAAAACCTTACTTTAGATTTTTAAAATCACTATCCTAGATGGTCATTTCTAATTTTTTCCTCTTAACTATAGCCTTCCTGAGGATACAAAAGGGTAATAGAGTGACTTTCTATTAAAGATATATGTTCTTTGATATTATTGAGCTTAATGTCCCCTAAAAAAATAAGAATAAACAGGGTTTTTTTTTTGTCTCAGTGCTGAAACAGAGAACATAATAGTGTCAATAAGAAAGTAATATTTGCTGAGAATAATCTGTTTTGTGTACACAAAAGTTATGTATATGTAGAAGAGAGGTCATTATTCTTTTTATATTAGTTTTCCTACCTGACTAATTTTTTAAAAAACATTATTGCTGCAACTTAGGACATATTCTGTTGAAGTAGCACAGTTTCTTGATCACTTGTTAGTCTGTTCATAAAGCGTAGACAGCTTTTATGAGAAAGACTATGGTGGACTGAATTCATACTCAAGCTACAAAATTGAACACACTGTTGCATCTCTTATAGAGATAAGACAGAAGTGTGGGTCAGGCTGGCTGTAGATCAGGAGAAGCTGTCCACATGGCCAACATTGTTAGTCTTAAAGAACAGGTGGACCGACAGCTGGCCAAAGACAGATGGGCACAAAGAAGAAGGCTGTGGACAGAAGTACTGTCAAAAGGAGAGTGGAAAAAGATTTTTGAGTCTAAAGTCAAAGATAAACCAATAATGCAGTCTTCTGGAAGTCAGTTCATGACTGGCAATGGTAATGATTAATAACAGTGCTGCTAATAACAATAAAAATAATAATAATAGATTTCAGTTATTGACCCTGTACTGTGAGATATCATGGAGAATGCTTTAATAATTATAATAATGTATCCACTTATAATAATTAATTCTGATCACATGGATAATAAAATTGAGATTTGGATTTGATAGTCCCAAATCCTGAGGACCCCATGTCTAATAAACCCCCTTCCCATGATGATGCTACTGGCGTGGGATACATACTTTAAGAACTGCCACTCTATATTCCTCCTTGGGTGTGAAAATGTTATTTAAATGCTTTGTGTCTCAATCTGTAAATTGTGAAAAAAATCTTCCTCATAGTATTTTTTTGAAGGTTAAATAAGTTACCATGTAAAACTGCATCTGGCACACAAGAAACACTAAATACATAAAAGATCTTATTATTGGACAGTAAAGATACAAAAATACTATTTGAATTAGATTGTGATGTTTAAAAGAGTAGGAATGTAGAAATGATTATGTCATAAAACTGTATTATTTTTTTCAATTCTAATTAATGCTTATAGGTTTTTCCTGTAAACTTGTATCAGATACAAAACCTTGCTTTGACCTCAGGTGCGTTTTTTTTCTTACTTGTAAATAAGAAATATTATATCATTTACCACAGCCCAGGAAGGTTGAAAAGAATAACTTATAAAATTGCTTTATAGCACTTTGTGAAAATAATGGAGTTTATAAAAGCTAATAATAAATTTCACCTTTCTCAAAGAACATTGTAAATGTTCAATTTCAGCTGATTTATTGATATAGCTAAAGTGCTAAAGTTATAGACAAGAATTCTTTTTTCTGAAAATTAGCAGTTAGGCTTTCTCTTTTAACACATTACATTATCAATATAATTTATAATTGTCTACTTGTCTACAATCCTGAAACTATATTCAATTTCCTCACTTTCAAGCACATTGATTATGTAATAAAATTTTGGAGGATTAAAAATAATAAAAAACAGAAACATAAAAAACAATATAGACCACATATATTAAAAAATAAGAAAAAGAAAATTCAAATTTGGAAATTTTAGAAATGAGGTTTCACTTTAAAATTTTTTAGAGAAGGCAATGCACTTGAAGATGAGTCATCCTTTCTTATTATTTCTTTCTAAGTAATGAAGATTAGCCACACGAACAGACATATCTTTCAGCAGCAACAGCATTAGGAAACACGTGTTTTCAGAAAGAAGAAAGTGATCTATTGGGGGCAGTTTGAAACTGGTGTGGCCTAGTAGACTAGGTGTCAGAAGTTGTGAATTTTAATCCTTTTCAAACACCACCCTACTCTAGTGACCTGTGTGGCCTGTAGCAAATGAGTTGTTTCTTTTGGCATTTAAATACATCCTAAGGAAAAATGGATAAAGTTACGTTAACCTACCACAAATAATTAACTTTGTAATTTTTCTTAACCTACGTTAGTAAGCACATCCTAGCTGATAAGAACTTCATATTTCTTTTCCATTGTTTGTAAACATTTGGCAGTGACTTCTTTGAAGGCCAATGTGAAATGAGACCTGTAACAAGAGATCTTCATTGGAACCAGTTAAAATTATTAACAAAACATAATTGTAGACTAACTGAATCACACTGTATTAAAACAAAATGTTACCATATCGGTTTATCAGCAGTTTTTTTTTTTCTCAGACTTAAACAGGATCATCTCAGAAACTGTTACCAGTCTAGTATAAAATTTCAAATCTTTGCTTGGTTCCCATTTATTCTCAGTATTTTTTTTCAGATTTTTAAAAATTTAATTAAAAAATAAGTCAAGGTTCAAATAAATGTAAACTAATGATTGAAATGTATTGTTTGGACATATCGGGACAACCTTCATAGGGTTATTTTGAAAAACTGAATTGGCTAAACAGTATTATCTCCTTGCCAGTTCTTTATTTTTAATATATCTTCCTCCAACACGAAGGACTTTTAATGCTCATTTAGAAACATCCTTTGTTTGCTCTTCTGCTTCCTGGTTTCCAGGGATAACAGCAGGGCTGTGGCTTGTAAGTGTCAGTCAGTAGTGCCCAAGCCTTTCTTTTTTAATGAGAATAGGATTCCAGACTGAATAAATCAAGTTTCTTCCTCTCTGACTGAGAGAGTAACATCTGAATTAGCTGCAGTGTAAAATAGCCAAGGATAATTAATTATATGCTTTGAGTCAATCTTCATTCACTTCCAATCCAAGTACAGTCATCTTTTTTTTTTATGTTACAAAGAAAATTACAATGAAACTCATCATCTTTTTAAATTTCTTGAAGTTCGTATCATTATTTACTATAACTTTTATAATATAACCTTTGGCAAGGTAAGCTTATATTATCCACTATCCTGTTTAGTTACTATCCACCTTCTGTTATATGTTTTATTTCATTTCATTTCTATCTCTGCCTTAGAAAGAGTCTGATTTCTCTCCATCCAATTTACTTATATTCTGCAAATGTTCTTACACTGTCTGAGAAAAGAATGCATTCAGGCCGAAGATGAGAGGAAATGTTGAGAGACATTAAACAATTTCATTTTTTTTTTTAAAGAAATGTTATTTTAAATAATTTTTAAAGGTCATTGGCTTCCAAAGTTCTTAGGTTTGGAAAGGCATATCTGTTTCAAAGTTAGATAAGTGAATCTGTTTCTGAAGAAAAATGTATTAGTATACATTAAAATGGGTTTTGAGAATCTTTTTTTGTATTTGGTAAATGACAATGATATTTTTCGTTGTTAAATTTTCTCATAGTCTACTTTTGTTTTTTGAATAGTTTATTTTAATGATACACCTTTTAATAAAAGCATTTGTTTATAATCATAACAGTGCTATAATAACAAGTATTGAGATGAAGGAAGAACATAAAATATGTAAAGAAATCTAAAGTGTAAGGAAACATAAAGAAAACATTCAAATCATTCACGATGCTTGAATATGCTAATTGCTTAAGAAAAGTTATATCCTTAGGATTGGAGAAAAATTAAGAGGTCTTTTATAAACACCTATGTATAAAAATTGAGTCTTTTAGTTAAAATCTGTAGGAGTAATTGAAGTTCACTGATATTACGTGTCATACTACAATTGAATTTAAATCCTCAATCTAATATTGACACACTTAAATTATGAAACAAAACTTAAGTCCAACTAGTATGAAGATAAATTCAGATTCAGCTAGATGAAAACTAAGCTGACTTCCAGAAAGCAATTGTTTTTAATGAACATGAGGGCTACGTGCTATAGTAATTAGGGGTAACTGTAAGGAGGCAGTCAACCTCCATTCAAATTCTATTTGCTTCACTTCTAGGTCACCATGTGACCAGAGCAAGTGACTTACATTCTAGCTCTCAGTTTTCTTCTCTGTAAAGTGGAAATGATGATATTCATTTCATAGATTTTTTATGAATTATAAGTTGAGTCCACACCTTACGTTGTTTTCATTATTGTTAAATGTTCTTAGAGTGTCTTTCTTTGCTGCAGAGTTCCCAAACTCTCATCTCAAATCTTGAAAATTCCTAAGGTAGAAACAGGAAACAGAAATTGCATTGTGTATACTCTCACAGTAATTTTTTCCTAGTATCACATTCACCGAAAGCAGGACTTTGACATGGAGGAGAGGGATGTATGGAACCAGTTCTCATCCTTAGGACCTGACTTTTACTTAGAATGTACTAGGTTTCATAATGTCCACATGACCAAAGGAGCAAATCTCCACAGTTGGGGCAGAAATCAAGCATTCGTTTCTATTATACTTTTTCCTAAAAATAATAATTTTAGCAAATAAAGGTATATATCAAAACAATCAGGAGCTGTTTCTCAAAAAGAAAGGACATCCTTTTACCTGTTTACTCTAAATGGGAACAGGAATGAATTAAATAATAAAAGCCACATCACATTTTAGTTTACACATTTCCCAAAGAGTATTTCATGAAATAATGATGGTTACAAATATTATTAAAATAAAAGTCTTTGAAGGGGCAATTTTTTTTTTCAGAAAATTAAATTTCTTTTTATAGAACTACTCAGAGCTGTTATCTCATTAATGTGCTTACTGAAAGTTAATGCGTGGTGAAGGAGGATATTAAATACAATATATCTCAAAATTATTTGACCCCAGTTTTCCTGATGAGGGTCTAAAGAAATATTGTACTCTGTGATACCAGTTTTGGGAAATTAGCCTTAGCTGAAAGTTATTTAAAAGCAAAAAAAGATTTTGTTGAATTTTTCATTTACTATAATTATTATTTTGGAGATGCACTTACTTTAGGAAAATGATGATGTTAACAAAAGTTAAAAAAGACAAAAAACCCTTTATAGGATAGTCTCTCTTTATTAATGTTGAAAATAATTTTTAATTTTAATCAATATCCAAAAGTTATTTTAGTAATTTTAGAAGTCTCCATTTCTGTGTAAATTTTGAAATTATTAAAACATATAAGTTAGTTTCCATTTCATCAGCATTCTTAATGACTCTTTGAGACTTTAATATGGAATTGGACATTTTGTCCAAAACATTATTTAACACACACATTTATATATTATACATAAAATATATAAATCCTATTGGTTTCATTTCTTTGGAGAACACTGACTAATATAGTTCAGATGAGTGTTTATATAAGAATTTACAACAAAAGGACCTCATCTATTTTAGAATATTAAAATAATAGGTAGACTAAGACTAAAAGATGAGCAGGACTTCACTAAGTGGTAGGGTAGATGTGGGAGTTGATCAGGAGGGAAATATTGAGCAAGGCTGATAGAATATCTGTAAGCCTATAAAACTGAGCATCAAGCCACAGAAGAATATATATATATATATTATCAGTCTTTGAAATCTTGCAGAATTTACCCTGCTGGGATTCGAACTTGCTTGGGACAAATGACCCTGTCAGTGCAAGCTGATTAAGAAGGGAAGTTTTTGGTAGTGAGACACCCAGTTGAAAGAACACACAAGGGGCCGACATGAGAAAGAAAAGGCAGGCACCGACTTTATTGTGGAGAAGGCAGACTGCATAGGCTTTGTATATATCAGAGAACAATAGTGCCATTCTGCCACACCTGCATGATACAATAAGCTGAATCATGCTTACATGAACTGGGTGCAGGCGCCCCATTATACTAATGTCACATTCTAAATCTGGGGTTGTATTCCAAACTGCAAGCCTGGATCATAGACAGACCTGGGACCAGCCAGACCCAGGACCCACAGATCCCTTTATTCTTTCCATTTTCTCTCTATGAGAATGGGAATATCTAT